>NC_056741.1:1325428217-1325728217 GCF_019279795.1 Protopterus annectens | reverse complement strand
CTGTCTATGCGTTGTCTGCTTGTTTCACTGGTGCTTCTTTCTTTCAATGCACATTGGCACTACCAACTTTCACATGTATACTGCGATCCAGATATTTGTATATATTTCTATTTTATGTGTGCTCTAACATGATATAGCCTATGCCATGTCAATTTGCCTTTTACCATAGTTAAAAATTACTATTTGTCATTTTATGCCATCATACTGGTTTTATATGTGTTCATCTGGTTAAACTGTTATAATTTTGTTCTTTATATTTATGGCTCACCGTGTTTCATATATATTATCGCTTTCCAACATTATATTACTTAATATGTTATTCCCACTCTCAGTTCACATTACTTTCAATTATGTAGCTTTATTTAGTACCAGACCAAACTGTTTCCATTTTTTACATTGTTATGTTTTTATATAGTTTTCTAAGATAGTTATAGGCCTTGTTTTACTGTCTCTTAACTGAGCTCACACACAAACTCCATGATAACTGTATATGTCTTGAGTTATTTAGAACTGACTTTCCGATAACACCTCACCGGATTACAGTTAACAACATCACAGCCCAGCATTATACAACTTCATATCATGCTCCTGGTTACTATTATACAACTTTATATCGTGCTCCTGGTTACTATTATACAACTTTATATTGTGCTCCTGGTTACTATTATAAAACTTTATATCGTGCTCCTGGTTACTATTATACAACTTTATATCATGCTCCTGGTCACTATTAAACAACTTTACATCATGCTCCTGGTTACTATTATACAACTTTACATCGTGCTCCTGGTTACTATTATACAACTTTACATCATGCTCCTGGTTATTATACAACTTTATATCGTGCTCCTGGTTACTGTTATACAACTTTATATTGTGCTCCTGGTTACTATTATACAACTTTATATTGTGCTCCTGGTTACTATTATACAACTTTATATCATGCTCCTGGTTACTATTATACAACTTTATATCATGCTCCTGGTTACTATTATACAACTTTATATTGTGCTCCTGGTTACTATTATACAACTTTATATTGTGCTCCTGGTTACTATTATACAACTTTATATCATGCTCCTGGTTACTATTATACAACTTTATATCGTGCTCCTGGTTATTATACAACTTTATATTGTGCTCCTGGTTACTATTATACAACTTTATATTGTGCTCCTGGTTACTATTATACAACTTTATATCATGCTCCTGGTCACTATTATACAACTTTACATCATGCTCCTGGTTACTATTATACAACTTTACATTGTGCTCCTGGTTACTATTATACAACTTTACATCATGCTCCTGGTTATTATACAACTTTATATCGTGCTCCTGGTTACTATTATACAACTTTATATTGTGCTCCTGGTTACTATTATACAACTTTATATTGTGCTCCTGGTTACTATTATACAACTTTATATCATGCTCCTGGTTACTATTATATAACTTTATATCGTGCTCCTGGTTATTATACAACTTTATATCGTGCTCCTGGTTACTATTATACAACTTTATATCGTGCTCCTGGTTACTATTATGCAACTTTATATCTTGCTCCTGGTTACTATTATACAACTTTACATCATGTTCCTGGTTACTATTATACAACTTTATATCGTGCTCCTGGTTACTATTATGCAACTTTATATCTTGCTCCTGGTTACTATTATACAACTTTATATCGTGCTCCTGGTTACTATTATACAACTTTACATCATGTTCCTGGTTACTATTATACAATTTTACATCATGCTCCTGGTTACTATTATACAACTTTATATTGTGCTCCTGGTTACTATTATACAACTTTATATCGTGCTCCTGGTTACTATTATACAACTTTATATCGTGCTCCTGGTTACTATTATACAACTTTATATCGTGCTCCTGGTTACTATTATACAACTTTATATCGTGCTCCTGGTTACTATTATGCAACTTTATATCTTGCTCCTGGTTACTATTATACAACTTTAC
Organism: Protopterus annectens; assembly: GCF_019279795.1. Lineage (NCBI taxonomy): Eukaryota > Metazoa > Chordata > Ceratodontiformes > Protopteridae > Protopterus > Protopterus annectens. Next base: position 1,325,726,231 of record NC_056741.1, on the reverse strand, counting down.
ATCATGTTCCTGGTTACTATTATACAACTTTATATCGTGCTCCTGGTTACTATTATGCAACTTTATATCTTGCTCCTGGTTACTATTATACAACTTTATATCGTGCTCCTGGTTACTATTATACAACTTTACATCATGTTCCTGGTTACTATTATACAACTTTATATCGTGCTCCTGGTTACTATTATACAACTTTATATCGTGCTCCTGGTTACTGTTATACAACTTTATATCTTGCTCCTGGTTACTATTATACAACTTTATATTGTGCTCCTGGTTACTGTTATACAACTTTATATCATGTTCCTGGTTACTATTATACAACTTTATATCGTGCTCCTGGTTACTATTATACAACTTTATATTGTGCTCCTGGTTACAATTATACAACTTTATATCTTGCTCCTGGTTACTATTATACAATTTTACATCATGCTCCTGGTTACTATTATACAACTTTAAATCGTGCTCCTGGTTACTATTATACAACTTTATATCGTGCTCCTGGTTACTATTATACAACTTTACATCATGCTCCTGGTTATTATACAACTTTATATCGTGCTCCTGGTTACTATTATACAACTTTATATTGTGCTCCTGGTTACTATTATACAACTTTATATTGCGCTCCTGGTTACTATTATACAACTTTATATTGTGCTCCTGGTTACAATTATACAACTTTATATCTTGCTCCTGGTTACTATTATACAATTTTACATCATGCTCCTGGTTACTATTATACAACTTTATATTGTGCTCCTGGTTACTATTATACAACTTTATATTGCGCTCCTGGTTACTATTATACAACTTTATATCGTGCTCCTGGTTACTATTATACAACTTTATATCGTGCTCCTGGTTACTATTATACAACTTTATATCGTGCTCCTGGTTATTATACAACTTTATATCGTGCTCCTGGTTTCTATTATACAACTTTATATCGTGCTCCTGGTTACTATTATACAACTTTATATCATGCTCCTGGTTACAATTATACAACTTTATGTCTTGCTCCTGGTTACTATTATACAATTTTACATAATGCTCCTGGTTACTATTATACAACTTTATATTGTGCTCCTGGTTACTATTATACAACTTTATATTGTGCTCCTGGTTACTATTATACAACTTTATATCGTGCTCCTGGTTACTATTATACAACTTTATATCATGCTCCTGGTTACTATTATACAACTTTACATCATGTTCCTGGTTACTATTATACAACTTTATATCGTGCTCCTGGTTACTATTATGCAACTTTATATCTTGCTCCTGGTTACTATTATAGAACTTTATATTGTGCTCCTGGTTACTGTTATACAACTTTATATCTTGCTCCTGGTTACTATTATACAACTTTATATTGTGCTCCTGGTTACTGTTATACAACTTTATATCATGTTCCTGGTTACTATTATACAACTTTATATCGTGCTCCTGGTTACTATTATACAACTTTATATCGTGCTTCTGGTTACAATTATACAACTTTATATCTAGCTCCTGGTTACTATTATACAATTTTACATCATGCTCCTGGTTACTATTATACAACTTTATATTGTGCTCCTGGTTACTATTATACAACTTTATATCTTGCTCCTGGTTACTATTATACAATTTTACATCGTGCTCCTGGTTACTATTATACAACTTTATATCGTGCTCCTGGTTACTATTATACAACTTTATATCGTGCTCCTAGTTACTATTATACAACTTTATATTGTGCTCCTGGTTACTATTATACAACTTTATATCATGCTCCTGGTTACTATTATACAACTTTATATCGTGCTCCTGGTTACTACTATGCAACTTTATATCTTGCTACTGGTTACTATTATACAACTTTACATCGTGCTCCTGGTTACTATTATACAACTTTATATTGTGCTCCTGGTTACTATTATACAACTTTATATCGTGCTCCTGCTTACTATTATACAACTTTATATCGTGCTCCTGGTTACAATTATACAACTTTATATTGTGCTCCTGGTTACTATTATACAACTTTATATCATGCTCCTGGTTACTATTATACAACTTTATATCGTGCTCCTGGTTACAATTATACAACTTTATATCTTGCTCCTGGTTACTATTATACAATTTTACATCATGCTCCTGGTTACTATTATACAACTTTACATCGTGCTCCTGGTTACTATTCTACAACTTTATATCTTGCTCCTGGTTACTATTATACAATTTTACATCATGCTCCTGGTTACTATTATACAACTTTACATCGTGCTCCTGGTTACTATTATACAACTTTATATCGTGCTCCTGGTTACTATTATACAACTTTACATCATGCTCCTGGTTATTATACAACTTTATATCGTGCTCCTGGTTACTATTATACAACTTTATATTGTGCTCCTGGTTACTATTATACAACTTTATATTGCGCTCCTGGTTACTATTATACAACTTTATATCATGCTCCTGGTTACTATTATACAACTTTATATCGTGCTCCTGGTTATTATACAACTTTATATCGTGCTCCTGGTTACTATTATACAACTTTATATTGTGCTCCTGGTTACTATTATACAACTTTATATCGTGCTCCTAGTTACTATTATAAAACTTTATATCGTGCTCCTGGTTACTATTATACAACTTTATATCTTGCTCCTGGTTACAAACTTTATATCGTGCTCCTGGTTACTATTATACAACTTTATATCGTGCTCCTGGTTACTATTATACAACTTTACATCGTGCTCCTGGTTACTATTATACAACTTTATATCGTGCTCCTGGTTACTATTATGCAACTTTATATCTTGCTCCTGGTTACTATTATACAACTTTACATCATGCTAGTGGTTACTGTTATACAACTTTACATCGTGCTCCTGGTTACTATTATACAACTTTATATTGTGTTCCTGGATACTATTATACAACTTTATATCGTGCTCGTGGTTACTATTATACAACTTTATATTGTGCTCCTGGTTACTATTATACAACTTTACATCGTGCTCCTGGTTACTATTATACAACTTTATATTGTGTTCCTGGTTACTATTATACAACTTTATATCGTGCTCCTGGTTACTATTATACAACTTTATATTTTGCTCCTGGTTACTATTATGCAACTTTATATCATGCTCCTGGTTACTATTATGCAACTTTATATCTTGCTCCTGGTTACTATTATACAACTTTATATCGTGCTCCTGGTTACTATTATACAACTTTACATCATGTTCCCGCTTACTATTATACAACTTTATATCGTGCTCCTGGTTACTATTATACAACTTTATATCGTGCTCCTGGTTACTGTTATACAACTTTATATCTTGCTCCTGGTTACTATTATACAACTTTATATTGTGCTCCTGGTTACTATTATACAACTTTATATCGTGCTCCTGGTTACTATTATACAACTTTACGTCGTGCTCCTGGTTACTGTTATACAACTTTATATCATGTTCCTGGTTACTATTATACAACTTTATATTGTGCTCCTGGTTACTATTATACAACTTTATATCGTGCTCCTGGTTACAATTATACAACTTTATATCTTGCTCCTGGTTACTATTATACAATTTTACATCATGCTCCTGGTTACTATTATACAACTTTATATCGTGCTCCTGGTTACTATTATACAACTTCATATCTTGCTCCTGGTTACTATTATACAATTTTACATCGTGCTCCTGGTTACTATTATACAACTTTACAGCGTGCTCCTGGTTACTATTATACAACTTTATATCATGCTCCTAGTTACTATTATACAACTTTATATTGTGCTCCTGGTTACTATTATACAACTTTATATCATGCTCCTGGTTACTATTATACAACTTTATATCATGCTCCTGGTTACTATTATGCAACTTTATATCTTGCTCCTGGTTACTATTATACAACTTTATATCGTGCTCCTGGTTACTATTATACAACTTTACATCATGTTCCTGGTTACTATTATACAACTTTATATCGTGCTCCTGGTTACTGTTATACAACTTTATATCTTGCTCCTGGTTACTATTATACAACTTTATATTGTGCTCCTGGTTACTGTTATGCAACTTTATATCATGTTCCTGGTTACTATTATACAACTTTATATCGTGCTCCTGGTTACTATTATACAACTTTATATCGTGCTCCTGGTTACAATTATACAACTTTATATCTTGCTCCTGGTTACTATTATACAATTTTACATCATGCTCCTGGTTACTATTATACAACTTTATATCGTGCTCCTGGTTACTATTATACAACGTTATATCTTGCTCCTGGTTACTATTATACAATTTTACATCGTGCTCCTGGTTACTATTATACAACTTTACATCGTGCTCCTGGTTACTATTATACAACTTTATATCGTGCTCCTGGTTACTATTATACAACTTTACATCATGCTCCTGGTTATTATACAACTTTATATCGTGCTCCTGGTTACTGTTATACAACTTTATATTGTGCTCCTGGTTACTATTATACAACTTTATATTGCGCTCCTGGTTACTATTATACAACTTTATATCATGCTCCTGGTTACTATTATACAACTTTATATCGTGCTCCTGGTTATTATACAACTTTATATCGTGCTCCTGGTTACTATTATACAACTTTATATCTTGCTCCTGGTTACTATTATACAACTTTATATCGTGCTCCTGGTTACTATTATACAACTTTATATCTTGCTCCTGGTTACAAACTTTATATCGTGCTCCTGGTTACTATTATACAACTTTATATCGTGCTCCTGGTTACTGTTATACAACTTTACATCGTGCTCCTGGTTACTATTATACAACTTTATATTGTGTTCCTGGTTACTATTATACAACTTTATATCGTGCTCGTGGTTACTATTATACAACTTTATATTGTGCTCCTGGTTACTATTATACAACTTTACATCGTGCTCCTGGTTACTATTATACAACTTTATATTGTGTTCCTGGTTACTATTATACAACTTTATATCGTGCTCCTGGTTACTATTATACAACTTTATATTTTGCTCCTGGTTACTATTATGCAACTTTATATCGTGCTCCTGGTTACTATTATGCAACTTTATATCTTGCTCCTGGTTACTATTATACAACTTTATATCGTGCTCCTGGTTACTATCATACAACTTTACATCATGTTCCCGCTTACTATTATACAACTTTATATCGTGCTCCTGGTTACTATTATACAACTTTATATCGTGCTCCTGGTTACTGTTATACAACTTTATATCTTGCTCCTGGTTACTATTATACAACTTTATATTGTGCTCCTGGTTACTATTATACAACTTTATATCGTGCTCCTGGTTACTATTATACAACTTTACGTCGTGCTCCTGGTTCCTGTTATACAACTTTATATCATGTTCCTGGTTACTATTATACAACTTTATATTGTGCTCCTGGTTACTATTATACAACTTTATATCGTGCTCCTGGTTACAATTATACAACTTTATATCTTACTCCTGGTTACTATTATACAATTTTACATCATGCTCCTGGTTACTATTATACAACTTTATATCGTGCTCCTGGTTACTATTATACAACTTTATATCTTGCTCCTGGTTACTATTATACAATTTTACATCGTGCTCCTGGTTACTATTATACAACTTTACATCGTGCTCCTGGTTACTATTATACAACTTTATATCATGCTCCTAGTTACTATTATACAACTTTATGTTGTGCTCCTGGTTACTATTATACAACTTTATATCGTGCTCCTGGTTACTATTATACAACTTTATATCATGCTCCTGGTTACTGTTATGCAACTTTATATCTTGCTCCTGGTTACTATTATACAACTTTATATCATGCTCCTGGTTACTATTATACAACTTTACATCATGTTCCTGGTTACTATTATACAACTTTATATCGTGCTCCTGGTTACTGTTATACAACTTTATATCTTGCTCCTGGTTACTATTATACAACTTTATATTGTGCTCCTGGTTACTGTTATACAACTTTATATCATGTTCCTGGTTACTATTATACAACTTTATATCGTGCTCCTGGTTACTATTATACAACTTTATATCGTGCTCCTGGTTACAATTATACAACTTTATATCTTGCTCCTGGTTACTATTATACAATTTTACATCATGCTCCTGGTTACTATTATACAACTTTATATCGTGCTCCTGGTTACTATTATACAACGTTATATTTTGCTCCTGGTTACTATTATACAATTTTACATCGTGCTCCTGGTTACTATTATACAACTTTACATCGTGCTCCTGGTTACTATTATACAACTTTATATCGTGCTCCTGGTTACTATTATACAACTTTACATCATGCTCCTGGTTATTATACAACTTTATATCGTGCTCCTGGTTATTGTTATACAACTTTATATTGTGCTCCTGGTTACTATTATACAACTTTATATTGCGCTCCTGGTTACTATTATACAACTTTATATCATGCTCCTGGTTACTATTATACAACTTTATATCGTGCTCCTGGTTATTATACAACTTTATATCGTGCTCCTGGTTACTATTATACAACTTTATATCTTGCTCCTGGTTACTATTATACAACTTTATATCGTGCTCCTGGTTACAATTATATAACTTTATGTCTTGCTCCTGGTTACTATTATACAATTTTATATTGTGCTCCTGGTTACTATTATACAACTTTATATTGTGCTCCTCGTTACTATTATACAACTTTATATCGTGCTCCTGGTTACTATTATACAACTTTATATTGTGCTCCTGGTTACTATTATACAACTTTATATCGTGCTCCTGGTTACTATTATACAACTTTATATCGTGCTCCTGGTTACTATTATGCAACTTTATATCTTGCTCCTGGTTACTATTATACAACTTTACATCATGTTCCTGGTTACTATTATACAACTTTATATCGTGCTCCTGGTTACTATTATGCAACTTTATATCTTGCTCCTGGTTACTATTATACAACTTTATATTGTGCTCCTGGTTACTGTTATACAACTTTATATCTTGCTCCTGGTTACTATTATACAACTTTATATTGTGCTCCTGGTTACTGTTATACAACTTTATATCATGTTCCTGGTTACTATTTTACAACTTTATATCGTGCTCCTGGTTACTATTATACAACTTTATATCGTGCTTCTGGTTACAATTATACAACTTTATATCTTGCTCCTGGTTACTATTATACAATTTTACATCATGCTCCTGGTTACTATTATACAACTTTATATCGTGCTCCTGGTTACTATTATACAACTTTATATCTTGCTCCTGGTTACTATTATACAATTTTACATCGTGCTCCTGGTTACTATTATACAACTTTACATCGTGCTCCTGGTTACTATTATACAACTTTATATCGTGCTCCTAGTTACTATTATACAACTTTATATTGTGCTCCTGGTTACTATTATACAACTTTATATCATGCTCCTGGTTACTATTATACAACTTTATATCATGCTCCTGGTTACTATTATGCAACTTTATAGCTTGCTACTGGTTACTATTATACAACTTTACATCGTGCTCCTGGTTACTATTATACAACTTTATATTGTGCTCCTGGTTACTATTATACAACTTTATATCGTGCTCCTGTTTACTATTATACAACTTTATATCGTGCTCCTGGTTACAATTATACAACTTTATATTGTGCTCCTGGTTACTATTATACAACTTTATATCATGCTCCTGGTTACTATTATACAACTTAATATTGTGCTCCTGGTTACTATTATACAACTTTATATCGTGCTCCTGGTTACTATTATACAACTTTATATCGTGCTCCTGGTTACAGTTATACAACTTTATATCTTGCTCCTGGTTACTATTATACAATTTTACATCATGCTCCTGGTTACTATTATACAACTTTATATCGTGCTCCTGGTTACTATTATACAACTTTATATTGTGCTCCTGGTTACTATTATACAACTTTATATCGTGCTCCTAGTTACTATTATAAAACTTTATATCGTGCTCCTGGTTACTATTATACAACTTTATATCTTGCTCCTGGTTACAAACTTTATATCGTGCTCCTGGTTACTATTATACAACTTTATATCGTGCTCCTGGTTACTATTATACAACTTTACATCGTGCTCCTGGTTACTATTATACAACTTTATATCGTGCTCCTGGTTACTATTATGCAACTTTATATCTTGCTCCTGGTTACTATTATACAACTTTACATCATGCTACTGGTTACTGTTATACAACTTTACATCGTGCTCCTGGTTACTATTATACAACTTTATATTGTGTTCCTGGTTACTATTATACAACTTTATATCGTTCTCCTGGTTACTATTATACAACTTTATATTGTGCTCCTGGTTACTATTATACAACTTTACATCGTGCTCCTGGTTACTATTATACAACTTTATATTGTGCTCCTGGTTACTATTATACAACTTTATATCGTGCTCCTGGTTACTATTATACAACTTTATATTTTGCTCCTGGTTACTATTATGCAACTTTATATCATGCTCCTGGTTACTATTATGCAACTTTATATCTTGCTCCTGGTTACTATTATACAACTTTATATTGTGCTCCTGGTTACTATTATACAACTTTATATCGTGCTCCTCGTTACTATTATACAACTTTACGTCGTGCTCCAGGTTACTGTTATACAACTTTATATCATGTTCCTGGTTACTATTATACAACTTTATATCGTGCTCCTGGTTACTATTATGCAACTTTATATCGTGCTCCTGGTTACAATTATACAACTTTATATCTTGCTCCTGGTTACTATTATACAATTTTACATCATGCTCCTGGTTACTATTATACAACTTTATATCGTGCTCCTGGTTACTATTATACGACTTTATATCTTGCTCCTGGTTACTATTATACAATTTTACATCGTGCTCCTGGTTACTATTATACAACTTTACATCATGCTCCTGGTTACTATTACACAACTTTATATCATGCTCCTAGTTACTATTATACAACTTTATATTGTGCTCCTGGTTACTATTATACAACTTTATATCGTGCTCCTGGTTACTATTATACAACTTTATATCATGCTCCTGGTTACTATTATGCAACTTTATATCTTGCTACTGGTTACTATTATACAACTTTACATCGTGCTCCTGGTTACTATTATACAACTTTATATTGTGCTCCTGGTTACTATTATACAACTTTATATCGTGCTCCTGGTTACTATTATACAACTTTATATCGTACTCCTGGTTACTATTATACAACTTTATATTGTGCTCCTGGTTACTATTATACAACTTTATATCGTGCTCCTGGTTACTATTATACAACTTTATATCGTGCTCCTGGTTACAATTATACAACTTTATATCTTGCTCCTGGTTGCTATTATACAATTTTACATCATGCTCCTGGTTACTATTATACAACTTTATATCGTGCTCCTGGTTACTATTATACAACTTTATATTGTGCTCCTGGTTACTATTATACAACTTTATATCGTGCTCCTAGTTCCTATTATAAAACTTTGTATCATGCTCCTGGTTACTATTATACAACTTTATATCTTGCTCCTGGTTACAAACTTTATATCGTGCTCCTGGTTACTATTATACAACTTTATATCGTGCTCCTGGTTACTATTATACAACTTTACATCGTGCTCCTGGTTACTATTATACAACTTTATATCGTGCGCCTGGTTACTATTATGCAACTTTATATCTTGCTCCTGGTTACTATTATAGAACTTTACATCATGCTACTGGTTACTATTATACAACTTTACATCGTGCTCCTGGTTACTATTATACAACTTTATATTGTGCTCCTGGTTACTATTATACAACTTTATATCGTGCTCCTGGTTACTATTATACAACTTTATATTCTGCTCCTGGTTACTATTATACAACTTTACATCGTGCTCCTGGTTACTATTATACAACTTTATATTGTGCTCCTGGTTACTATTATACAACTTTATATCGTGCTCCTGGTTACTATTATACAACTTTATATCGTGCTCCTGGTTACAAACTTTATATCGTGCTCCTGGTTACTATTATACAACTTTACGTTGTGCTCCTGGTTACTGTTTTACAACTTTATATCATGTTCCTGGTTACTATTATACAACTTTATATCGTGCTCCTGTTTACTATTATACAACTTTATATCGTGCTCCTGGTTACAATTATACAACTTTATATTGTGCTCCTGGTTACTATTATACAACTTTATATCATGCTCCTGGTTACTATTATACAACTTAATATTGTGCTCCTGGTTACTATTATACAACTTTATATCGTGCTCCTGGTTACTATTATACAACTTTATATCGTGCTCCTGGTTACAGTTATACAACTTTATATCTTGCTCCTGGTTACTATTATACAATTTTACATCATGCTCCTGGTTACTATTATACAACTTTATATCGTGCTCCTGGTTACTATTATACAACTTTATATTGTGCTCCTGGTTACTATTATACAACTTTATATCGTGCTCCTAGTTACTATTATAAAACTTTATATCGTGCTCCTGGTTACTATTATACAACTTTATATCTTGCTCCTGGTTACAAACTTTATATCGTGCTCCTGGTTACTATTATACAACTTTATATCGTGCTCCTGGTTACTATTATACAACTTTACATCGTGCTCCTGGTTACTATTATACAACTTTATATCGTGCTCCTGGTTACTATTATGCAACTTTATATCTTGCTCCTGGTTACTATTATACAACTTTACATCATGCTACTGGTTACTGTTATACAACTTTACATCGTGCTCCTGGTTACTATTATACAACTTTATATTGTGTTCCTGGTTACTATTATACAACTTTATATCGTGCTCCTGGTTACTATTATACAACTTTATATTGTGCTCCTGGTTACTATTATACAACTTTACATCGTGCTCCTGGTTACTATTATACAACTTTATATTGTGCTCCTGGTTACTATTATACAACTTTATATCGTGCTCCTGGTTACTATTATACAACTTTATATTTTGCTCCTGGTTACTATTATGCAACTTTATATCGAGCTCCTGGTTACTATTATGCAACTTTATATCTTGCTCCTGGTTACTATTATACAACTTTATATTGTGCTCCTGGTTACTATTATACAACTTTATATCGTGCTCCTCGTTACTATTATACAACTTTACGTCGTGCTCCAGGTTACTGTTATACAACTTTATATCATGTTCCTGGTTACTATTATACAACTTTATATCGTGCTCCTGGTTACTATTATGCAACTTTATATCGTGCTCCTGGTTACAATTATACAACTTTATATCTTGCTCCTGGTTACTATTATACAATTTTACATCATGCTCCTGGTTACTATTATACAACTTTATATCGTGCTCCTGGTTACTATTATACAACTTTATATCTTGCTCCTGGTTACTATTATACAATTTTACATCGTGCTCCTGGTTACTATTATACAACTTTACATCATGCTCCTGGTTACTATTACACAACTTTATATCATGCTCCTAGTTACTATTATACAACTTTATATTGTGCTCCTGGTTACTATTATACAACTTTATATCGTGCTCCTGGTTACTATTATACAACTTTATATCATGCTCCTGGTTACTATTATGCAACTTTATATCTTGCTACTGGTTACTATTATACAACTTTACATCGTGCTCCTGGTTACTATTATACAACTTTATATCGTGCTCCTGGTTACTATTATACAACTTTATATCATGCTCCTGGTTACTATTATGCAACTTTATATCTTGCTCCTGGTTACTATTATACAACTTTATATCGTGCTCCTGGTTACTATTATACAACTTTATATCGTGCTCCTGGTTACTATTATACAACTTTATATCGTGCTCCTGGTTACAATTATACAACTTTATATCGTGCTCCTGGTTACTATTATACAACTTTATATCGTGCTCCTGGTTACTATTATACAACTTTATATTGTGCTCCTGGTTACTATTATACAACTTTATATCGTGCTCCTGGTTACTATTATACAACTTTATATCGTGCTCCTGGTTACAATTATACAACTTTATATCTTGCTCCTGGTTGCTATTATACAATTTTACATCATGCTCCTGGTTACTATTATACAACTTTATATCGTGCTCCTGGTTACTATTATACAACTTTATATTGTGCTCCTGGTTACTATTATACAACTTTATATCGTGCTCCTAGTTCCTATTATAAAACTTTGTATCATGCTCCTGGTTACTATTATACAACTTTATATCTTGCTCCTGGTTACAAACTTTATATCGTGCTCCTGGTTACTATTATACAACTTTATATCGTGCTCCTGGTTACTATTATACAACTTTACATCGTGCTCCTGGTTACTATTATACAACTTTATATCGTGCGCCTGGTTACTATTATGCAACTTTATATCTTGCTCCTGGTTACTATTATAGAACTTTACATCATGCTACTGGTTACTATTATACAACTTTACATCGTGCTCCTGGTTACTATTATACAACTTTATATTGTGCTCCTGGTTACTATTATACAAATTTATATCGTGCTCCTGGTTACTATTATACAACTTTATATTCTGCTCCTGGTTACTATTATACAACTTTACATCGTGCTCCTGGTTACTATTATACAACTTTATATTGTGCTCCTGGTTACTATTATACAACTTTATATCGTGCTCCTGGTTACTATTATACAACTTTATATCGTGCTCCTGGTTACAAACTTTATATCGTGCTCCTGGTTACTATTATACAACTTTACGTCGTGCTCCTGGTTACTGTTTTACAACTTTATATCATGTTCCTGGTTACTATTATACAACTTTATATCGTGCTCCTGGTTACTATTATACAACTTTATATCGTGCTCCTGGTTACTATTATACAACTTTTTATCTTGCTCCTGGTTACTATTATACAACTTTATATCTTGCTCCTGGTTACAAACTTTATATCGTGCTCCTGGTTACTATTATACAACTTTACATCGTGCTCCTGGTTACTATTATACAACTTTATATCGTGCTCCTGGTTACTATTATACAACTTTATATTGTGCTCCTGGTTACTATTATACAACTTTATATCGTGCTCCTGGTTACTATTATACAACTTTATATCGTGCTCCTGGTTACTATTATACAACTTTATATCGTGCTCCTGGTTACTATTATACAACTTTATATCGTGCTCCTGGTTACTATTATACAACTTTACATCGTGCTCCTGGTTACTATTATACAACTTTATATCATGCTCCTGGTTACTATTATACAACTTTATATCGTGCTCCTGGTTACTATTATACAACTTTATATCTTGCTCCTGGTTACAAACTTTATATCGTGCTCCTGGTTACTATTATACAACTTTACATCGTGCTCCTGGTTACTATTATACAACTTTATATCGTGCTCCTGGTTACTATTATACAACTTTATATCGTGCTCGTGGTTACTATTATAAAACTTTATATTGTGCTCCTGGTTACTATTATACAACTTTACATCATGTTCCTGGTTACTATTATACAACTTTTTATCTTGCTCCTGGTTACTATTATACAACTTTATATCTTGCTCCTGGTTACAAACTTTATATCGTGCTCCTGGTTACTATTATACAACTTTACATCGTGCTCCTCGTTACTATTATACAACTTTATATCATGCTCCTGGTTACTATTATACAACTTTATATCGTGCTCCTGGTTACTATTATACAACTTTATATCGTGCTCCTGGTTACTATTATACAACTTTATATCGTGCTCCTGGTTACTATTATACAACTTTACGTTGTGCTCCAGGTTACTATTATACAACTTTATACCGTGCTCCTGGTTACTATTATACAACTTTATATCGTGCTCCTGGTTACTATTATACAACTTTATATCGTGCTCCTGGTTACTATTATACAACTTTATATCTTGCTCCTGGTTACTATTATACAACTTTATATTTTGCTCCTGGTTACTATTATACAACTTTATATCGTGCTCCTGGTTACTATTATACAACTTTATATCATGCTCCTGGTTACTATTATACAACTTTACGTTGTGCTCCAGGTTACTATTATACAACTTTATACCGTGCTCCTGATTACTATTATACAACTTTATATCGTGCTCCTGGTTACTATTATACAACTTTATATCGTGCTCCTGATTACTATTATACAACTTTTTATCTTGCTCTTGGTTACTATTATACAACTTGCTCCTGGTTACTATTACACAACTTTATATCGTGCTCCTGGTTACTATTATACCACTTTACATCGTGCTCCTGGGTACTATTATACAACTTTATATCATGCTCCTGGTTACTATTATACAACTTTATATCGTGCTCCTGGTTACTATTATACAACTTTATATCTTGCTCCTGGTTACTATTATACAACTTTATATCGTGCTCCTGGTTACTATTATACAACTTTACATCGTGCTCCTGGTTACTATTATACAACTTTATATCGTGCTCCTGGTTACTATTATGCAACTTTATATCTTGCTCCTGGTTACTATTATACAACTTTACATCATGCTAGTGGTTACTGTTATACAACTTTACATCGTGCTCCTGGTTACTATTATACAACTTTATATTGTGTTCCTGGTTACTTTTATACAACTTTATATCGTGCTCGTGGTTACTATTATACAACTTTATATTGTGCTCCTGGTTACTATTATACAACTTTACATCGTGCTCCTGGTTACTATTATACAACTTTATATTGTGTTCCTGGTTACTATTATACAACTTTATATCGTGCTCCTGGTTACTATTATACAACTTTATATTTTGCTCCTGGTTACTATTATGCAACTTTATATCATGTTCCTGGTTACTATTATGCAACTTTATATCTTGCTCCTGGTTACTATTATACAACTTTATATCGTGCTCCTGGTTACTATTATACAACTTTACATCATGTTCCCGCTTACTATTATACAACTTTATATCGTGCTCCTGGTTACTATTATACAACTTTATATCGTGCTCCTGGTTACTGTTATACAACTTTATATCTTGCCCTGGTTACTATTATACAACTTTATATTGTGCTCCTGGTTACTATTATACAACTTTATATCGTGCTCCTGGTTACTATTATATAACTTTACGTCGTGCTCCTGGTTACTGTTATACAACTTTATATCATGTTCCTGGTTACTATTATACAACTTTATATTGTGCTCCTGGTTACTATTATACAACTTTATATCGTGCTCCTGGTTACAATTATACAACTTTATATCTTGCTCCTGGTTACTATTATACAATTTTACATCATGCTCCTGGTTACTATTATACAACTTTACAGCGTGCTCCTGGTTACTATTATACAACTTTATATCATGCTCCTAGTTACTATTATACAACTTTATATTGTGCTCCTGGTTACTATTATACAACTTTATATCATGCTCCTGGTTACTATTATACAACTTTATATCATGCTCCTGGTTACTATTATGCAACTTTATATCTTGCTCCTGGTTACTATTATACAACTTTATATCGTGCTCCTGGTTACTATTATACAACTTTACATCATGTTCCTGGTTACTATTATACAACTTTATATCATGCTCCTGGTTACTGTTATACAACTTTATATCTTGCTCCTGGTTACTATTATACAACTTTATATTGTGCTCCTGGTTACTGTTATGCAACTTTATATCATGTTCCTGGTTACTATTATACAACTTTATATCGTGCTCCTGGTTACTATTATACAACTTTATATCGTGCTCCTGGTTACAATTATACAACTTTATATCTTGCTCCTGGTTACTATTATACAATTTTACATCATGCTCCTGGTTACTATTATACAACTTTATATCGTGCTCCTGGTTACTATTATACAACTTTACATCATGCTCCTGGTTATTATACAACTTTATATCGTGCTCCTGGTTACTGTTATGCAACTTTATATTGTGCTCCTGGTTACTATTATACAACTTTATATTGCGCTCCTGGTTACTATTATACAACTTTATATCATGCTCCTGCTTACTATTATACAACTTTATATCGTGCTCCTGGTTATTATACAACTTTATATCGTGCTCCTGGTTACTATTATACAACTTTATATCTTGCTCCTGGTTACTATTATACAACTTTATATCGTGCTCCTGGTTACTATTATACAACTTTATATCTTGCTCCTGGTTACAAACTTTATATCGTGCTCCTGGTTACTATTATACAACTTTATATCGTGCTCCTGGTTACTATTATACAACTTTACATCGTGCTCCTGGTTACTATTATACAACTTTATATCGTGCTCCTGGTTACTATTATGCAACTTTATATCTTGCTCCTGGTTACTATTATACAACTTTACATCATGCTACTGGTTACTGTTATACAACTTTACATCGTGCTCCTGGTTACTATTATACAACTTTGTATTGTGTTCCTGGTTACTATTATACAACTTTATATCGTGCTCCTGGTTACTATTATACAACTTTATATTGTGCTCCTGGTTACTATTATACAACTTTACATCGTGCTCCTGGTTACTATTATACAACTTTATATTGTGCTCCTGGTTACTATTATACAACTTTATATCGTGCTCCTGGTTACTATTATACAACTTTATATTTTGCTCCTGGTTACTATTATGCAACTTTATATCGTGCTCCTGGTTACTATTATGCAAGTTTATATCTTGCTCCTGGTTACTATTATACAACTTTATATTGTGCTCCTGGTTTCTATTATACAACTTTATATCGTGCTCCTCGTTACTATTATACAACTTTACGTCGTGCTCCAGGTTACTGTTATACAACTTTATATCATGTTCCTGGTTACTATTATACAACTTTATATCGTGCTCCTGGTTACTATTATGCAACTTTATATCGTGCTCCTGGTTACAATTATACAACTTTATATCTTGCTCCTGGTTACTATTATACAATTTTACATCATGCTCCTGGTTACTATTATACAACTTTATATCGTGCTCCTGGTTACTATTATACAACTTTATATCTTGCTCCTGGTTACTATTATACAATTTTACATCGTGCTCCTGGTTACTATTATACAACTTTACATCATGCTCCTGGTTACTATTACACAACTTTATATCATGCTCCTAGTTACTATTATACAACTTTATATTGTGCTCCTGGTTACTATTATACAACTTTATATCGTGCTCCTGGTTACTATTATACAACTTTATATCATGCTCCTGGTTACTATTATGCAACTTTATATCTTGCTACTGGTTACTATTATACAACTTTACATCGTGCTCCTGGTTACTATTATACAACTTTATATTGTGCTCCTGGTTACCATTATACAACTTTATATCGTGCTCCTGGTTACTATTATACAACTTTATATCGTGCTCCTGGTTACAATTATACAACTTTATATCGTGCTCCTGGTTACTATTATACAACTTTATATCGTGCTCCTGGTTACTATTATACAACTTTATATTGTGCTCCTGGTTACTATTATACAACTTTATATCGTGCTCCTGGTTACTATTATACAACTTTATATCGTGCTCCTGGTTACAATTATACAACTTTATATCTTGCTCCTGGTTGCTATTATACAATTTTACATCATGCTCCTGGTTACTATTATACAACTTTATATCGTGCTCCTGGTTACTATTATACAACTTTATATTGTGCTCCTGGTTACTATTATACAACTTTATATCGTGCTCCTAGTTCCTATTATAAAACTTTGTATCATGCTCCTGGTTACTATTATACAACTTTATATCTTGCTCCTGGTTACAAACTTTATATCGTGCTCCTGGTTACTATTATACAACTTTATATCGTGCTCCTGGTTACTATTATACAACTTTACATCGTGCTCCTGGTTACTATTATACAACTTTATATCGTGCGCCTGGTTACTATTATGCAACTTTATATCTTGCTCCTGGTTACTATTATAGAACTTTACATCATGCCACTGGTTACTATTATACAACTTTACATCGTGCTCCTGGTTACTATTATACAACTTTATATTGTGCTCCTGGTTACTATTATACAACTTTATATCGTGCTCCTGCTTACTATTATACAACTTTATATTCTGCTCCTGGTTACTATTATACAACTTTACATCGTGCTCCTGGTTACTATTATACAACTTTATATTGTGCTCCTGGTTACTATTATACAACTTTATATCGTGCTCCTGGTTACTATTATACAACTTTATATCGTGCTCCTGGTTACAAACTTTATATCGTGCTCCTGGTTACTATTATACAACTTTACGTCGTGCTCCTGGTTACTGTTATACAACTTTATATCATGTTCCTGGTTACTATTATACAACTTTATATCGTGCTCCTGGTTACTATTATACAACTTTATATCGTGCTCCTGGTTACTATTATACAACTTTATATCGTGCTCCTGGTTACTATTATACAACTTTATATCGTGCTCCTGGTTACTATTATACAACTTTATATCGTGCTCCTGGTTACTATTATACAACTTTATATCGTGCTCCTGGTTACTATTATACAACTTTTTATCTTGCTCCTGGTTACTATTATACAACTTTATATCTTGCTCCTGGTTACAAACTTTATATCGTGCTCCTGGTTACTATTATACAACTTTACATCGTGCTCCTGGTTACTATTATACAACTTTATATCGTGCTCCTGGTTACTATTATACAACTTTATATCGTGCTCCTGGTTACTATTATACAACTTTATATCGTGCTCCTGGTTACTATTATACAACTTTATATCGTGCTCCTGGTTACTATTATACAACTTTATATCGTGCTCCTGGTTACTATTATACAACTTTATATCATGCTCCTGGTTACTATTATACAACTTTACATCGTGCTCCTGGTTACTATTATACAACTTTATATCATGCTCCTGGTTACTATTATACAACTTTATATCGTGCTCCTGGTTACTATTATACAACTTTATATCTTGCTCCTGGTTACAAACTTTATATCGTGCTCCTGGTTACTATTATACAACTTTACATCGTGCTCCTGGTTACTATTATACAACTTTATATCGTGCTCCTGGTTACTATTATACAACTTTATATCGTGCTCGTGGTTACTATTATAAAACTTTATATTGTGCTCCTGGTTACTATTATACAACTTTACATCATGTTCCTGGTTACTATTATACAACTTTTTATCTTGCTCCTGGTTACTATTATACAACTTTATATCTTGCTCCTGGTTACAAACTTTATATCGTGCTCCTGGTTACTATTATACAACTTTACATCGTGCTCCTCGTTACTATTATACAACTTTATATCATGCTCCTGGTTACTATTATACAACTTTATATCGTGCTCCTGGTTACTATTATACAACTTTATATCGTGCTCCTGGTTACTATTATACAACTTTATATCGTGCTCCTGGTTACTATTATACAACTTTACGTTGTGCTCCAGGTTACTATTATACAACTTTATACCGTGCTCCTGATTACTATTATACAACTTTATATCTTGCTCCTGGTTACTATTATACAACTTTATATCGTGCTCCTGGTTACTATTATACAACTTTATATCGTGCTCCTGGTTACTATTATACAACTTTATATCTTGCTCCTGGTTACTATTATACAACTTTATATTTTGCTCCTGGTTACTATTATACAACTTTATATCGTGCTCCTGGTTACTATTATACAACTTTATATCATGCTCCTGGTTACTATTATACAACTTTACGTTGTGCTCCAGGTTACTATTATACAACTTTATACCGTGCTCCTGATTACTATTATACAACTTTATATCGTGCTCCTGGTTACTATTATACAACTTTATATCGTGCTCCTGATTACTATTATACAACTTTTTATCTTGCTCTTGGTTACTATTATACAACTTGCTCCTGGTTACTATTACACAACTTTATATCGTGCTCCTGGTTACTATTATACCACTTTACATCGTGCTCCTGGGTACTATTATACAACTTTATATCATGCTCCTGGTTACTATTATACAACTTTATATCGTGCTCCTGGTTACTATTATACAACTTTATATCTTGCTCCTGGTTACTATTATACAACTTTATATCGTGCTCCTGGTTACTATTGTACAACTTTACATCGTGCTCCTGGTTACTATTATACAACTTTATATCGTGCTCCTGGTTACTATTATGCAACTTTATATCTTGCTCCTGGTTACTATTATACAACTTTACATCATGCTAGTGGTTACTGTTATACAACTTTACATCGTGCTCCTGGTTACTATTATACAACTTTATATTGTGTTCCTGGTTACTATTATACAACTTTATATCGTGCTCGTGGTTACTATTATACAACTTTATATTGTGCTCCTGGTTACTATTATACAACTTTACATCGTGCTCCTGGTTACTATTATACAACTTTATATTGTGTTCCTGGTTACTATTATACAACTTTATATCGTGCTCCTGGTTACTATTATACAACTTTATATTTTGCTCCTGGTTACTATTATGCAACTTTATATCATGCTCCTGGTTACTATTATGCAACTTTATATCTTGCTCCTGGTTACTATTATACAACTTTATATCGTGCTCCTGGTTACTATTATACAACTTTACATCTTGTTCCCGCTTACTATTATACAACTTTATATCGTGCTCCTGGTTACTATTATACAACTTTATATCGTGCTCCTGGTTACTGTTATACAACTTTATATCTTGCCCCTGGTTACTATTATACAACTTTATATTGTGCTCCTGGTTACTATTATACAACTTTATATCGTGCTCCTGGTTACTATTATATAACTTTACGTCGTGCTCCTGGTTACTGTTATACAACTTTATATCATGTTCCTGGTTACTATTATACAACTTTATATTGTGCTCCTGGTTACTATTATACAACTTTATATCGTGCTCCTGGTTACAATTATACAACTTTATATCTTGCTCCTGGTTACTATTATACAATTTTACATCATGCTCCTGGTTACTATTATACAACTTTACAGCGTGCTCCTGGTTACTATTATACAACTTTATATCATGCTCCTAGTTACTATTATACAACTTTATATCATGCTCCTGTTTACTATTATGCAACTTTATATCTTGCTCCTGGTTACTATTATACAACTTTATATCGTGCTCCTGGTTACTATTATACAACTTTACATCATGTTCCTGGTTACTATTATACAACTTTATATCGTGCTCCTGGTTACTGTTATACAACTTTATATCTTGCTCCTGGTTACTATTATACAACTTTATATTGTGCTCCTGGTTACTGTTATGCAACTTTATATCATGTTCCTGGTTACTATTATACAACTTTATATCGTGCTCCTGGTTACTATTATACAACTTTATATCGTGCTCCTGGTTACAATTATACAACTTTATATCTTGCTCCTGGTTACTATTATACAATTTTACATCATGCTCCTGGTTACTATTATACAACTTTATATCGTGCTCCTGGTTACTATTATACAACGTTATATCTTGCTCCTGGTTACTATTATACAATTTTACATCGTGCTCCTGGTTACTATTATACAACTTTACATCGTGCTCCTGGTTACTATTATACAACTTTATATCGTGCTCCTGGTTACTATTATACAACTTTACATCATGCTCCTGGTTATTATACAACTTTATATCGTGCTCCTGGTTACTGTTATACAACTTTATATTGTGCTCCTGGTTACTATTATACAACTTTATATTGCGCTCCTGGTTACTATTATACAACTTTATATCATGCTCCTGGTTACTATTATACAACTTTATATCGTGCTCCTGGTTATTATACAACTTTATATCGTGCTCCTGGTTACTATTATACAACTTTATATCTTGCTCCTGGTTACTATTATACAACTTTATATCGTGCTCCTGGTTACTATTATACAACTTTATATCTTGCTCCTGGTTACAAACTTTATATCGTGCTCCTGGTTACTATTATACAACTTTATATCGTGCTCCTGGTTACTGTTATACAACTTTACATCGTGCTCCTGGTTACTATTATACAACTTTATATTGTGTTCCTGGTTACTATTATACAACTTTATATCGTGCTCGTGGTTACTATTATACAACTTTATATTGTGCTCCTGGTTACTATTATACAACTTTACATCGTGCTCCTGGTTACTATTATACAACTTTATATTGTGTTCCTGGTTACTATTATACAACTTTATATCGTGCTCCTGGTTACTATTATACAACTTTATATTTTGCTCCTGGTTACTATTATACAACTTTATATCGTGCTCCTGGTTACTATTATACAACTTTATATTGTGCTCCTGGTTACTATTATACAACTTTATATCGTGCTCCTAGTTCCTATTATAAAACTTTGTATCATGCTCCTGGTTACTATTATACAACTTTATATCTTGCTCCTGGTTACAAACTTTATATCGTGCTCCTGGTTACTATTATACAACTTTATATCGTGCTCCTGGTTACTATTATACAACTTTACATCGTGCTCCTGGTTACTATTATACAACTTTATATCGTGCGCCTGGTTACTATTATGCAACTTTATATCTTGCTCCTGGTTACTATTATAGAACTTTACATCATGCCACTGGTTACTATTATACAACTTTACATCGTGCTCCTGGTTACTATTATACAACTTTATATTGTGCTCCTGGTTACTATTATACAACTTTATATCGTGCTCCTGCTTACTATTATACAACTTTATATTCTGCTCCTGGTTACTATTATACAACTTTACATCATGCTCCTGGTTACTATTATACAACTTTATATTGTGCTCCTGGTTACTATTATACAACTTTATATCGTGCTCCTGGTTACTATTATACAACTTTATATCGTGCTCCTGGTTACAAACTTTATATCGTGCTCCTGGTTACTATTATACAACTTTACGTCATGCTCCTGGTTACTGTTATACAACTTTATATCATGTTCCTGGTTACTATTATACAACTTTATATCGTGCTCCTGGTTACTATTATACAACTTTATATCGTGCTCCTGGTTACTATTATACAACTTTATATCGTGCTCCTGGTTACTATTATACAACTTTATATCGTGCTCCTGGTTACTATTATACAACTTTATATCATGCTCCTGGTTACTATTATACAACTTTATATCGTGCTCCTGGTTACTATTATACAACTTTATATCTTGCTCCTGGTTACTATTATACAACTTTATATCTTGCTCCTGGTTACACAACTTTATATCGTGCTCCTGGTTACTATTATACAACTTTACATCGTGCTCCTGGTTACTATTATACAACTTTATATCGTGCTCCTGGTTACTATTATACAACTTTATATCGTGCTCCTGGTTACTATTATACAACTTTATATCGTGCTCCTGGTTACTATTATACAACTTTATATCGTGCTCCTGGTTACTATTATACAACTTTATATCGTGCTCCTGGTTACTATTATACAACTTTATATCATGCTCCTGGTTACTATTATACAACTTTATATCGTGCTCCTGGTTACTATTATACAACTTTATATCATGCTCCTGGTTACTATTATACAACTTTATATCGTGCTCCTGGTTACTATTATACAACTTTATATCTTGCTCCTGGTTACAAACTTTATATCGTGCTCCTGGTTACTATTATACAACTTTACATCGTGCTCCTGGTTACTATTATACAACTTTATATCGTGCTCCTGGTTACTATTATACAACTTTATATCATGCTCCTGGTTACTATTATAAAACTTTATATTGTGCTCCTGGTTACTATTATACAACTTTACATCATGTTCCTGGTTACTATTATACAACTTTATATCTTGCTCCTGGTTACTATTATACAACTTTATATCGTGCTCCTGGTTACTATTATACAGCTTTATATCGTGCTCCTGGTTACTATTATACAACTTTATATCTTGCTCCTGGTTACTATTATACAACTTTATATCATGCTCCTGGTTACTATTATACAACTTTATATCGTGCTCCTGGTTACTATTATACAACTTTATATCGTGCTCCTGGTTACTATTATACAACTTTATATCGAGCTCCTGGTTACTATTATACAACTTTATATCATGCTCCTGGTTACTATTATACAACTTTATAACGTGCTCCTGATTACTATTATACAACTTTATATCTTGCTCCTGGTTACTATTATACAACTTTATATCGTGCTCCTGGTTACTATTATACAACTTTATATCGTGCTCCTGGTTACTATTATACAACTTTATATCTTGCTCCTGGTTACTATTATACAACTTTATATTTTGCTCCTGGTTACTATTATACAACTTTATATCGTGCTCCTGGTTACTATTATACAACTTTATATCATGCTCCTGGTTACTATTATACAACTTTATTGTGCTCCTGGTTACTATTATACAACTTTATATCGTGCTCCTGGTTACTATTATACAACTTTATATCGTGCTCCTGGTTACTATTATACAACTTTACATCGTACTCCTGGTTACTATTATACAACTTTATATCTTGCTCTTGGTTACTATTATACAACTTGCTCCTGGTTACTATTATACAACTTTATATCGTGCTCCTGGTTACTATTATACAACTTTATATCGTGCTCCTGGTTACTATTATACAACTTTATATCATGCTCCTGGTTACTATTATACAACTTTATATCGTGCTCCTGGTTACTATTATACAACTTTATATCTTGCTCCTGGTTACTATTATACAACTTTATATCGTGCTCCTGGTTACTATTATACAACTTTACATCGTGCTCCTGGTTACTATTATACAACTTTATATCGTGCTCCTGGTTACTATTATGCAACTTTATATCTTGCTCCTGGTTACTATTATACAACTTTACATCATGCTAGTGGTTACTGTTATACAACTTTACATCGTGCTCCTGGTTACTATTATACAACTTTATATTGTGTTCCTGGTTACTATTATACAACTTTATATCGTGCTCCTGGTTACTATTATACAACTTTATATTGTGCTCCTGGTTACTATTATACAACTTTACATCGTGCTCCTGGTTACTATTATACAACTTTATATTGTGTTCCTGGTTACTATTATACAACTTTATATCGTGCTCCTGGTTACTATTATACAACTTTATATTTTGCTCCTGGTTACTATTATGCAACTTTATATCATGCTCCTGGTTACTATTATGCAACTTTATATCTTGCTCCTGGTTACTATTATACAACTTTATATCGTGCTCCTGGTTACTATTATACAACTTTACATCTTGTTCCGCTTACTATTATACAACTTTATATCGTGCTCCTGGTTACTATTATACAACTTTATATCGTGCTCCTGGTTACTGTTATACAACTTTATATCTTGCTCCTGGTTACTATTATACAACTTTATATTGTGCTCCTGGTTACTATTATACAACTTTATATCGTGCTCCTGGTTACTATTATACAACTTTACGTGCTCCTGGTTACTGTTATACAACTTTATATCATGTTCCTGGTTACTATTATACAACTTTATATTGTGCTCCTGGTTACTATTATACAACTTTATATCGTGCTCCTGGTTACAATTATACAACTTTATATCTTGCTCCTGGTTACTATTATACAATTTTACATCATGCTCCTGGTTACTATTATACAACTTTATCGTGCTCCTGGTTACTATTATACAACTTTATATCATGCTCCTAGTTACTATTATACAACTTTATATCATGCTCCTGTTTACTATTATGCAACTTTATATCTTGCTCCTGGTTACTATTATACAACTTTATATCGTGCTCCTGGTTACTATTATACAACTTTACATCATGCTCCTGGTTACTATTATACAACTTTATATCGTGCTCCTGGTTACTGTTATACAACTTTATATCTTGCTCCTGGTTACTATTATAGAACTTTATATTGTGCTCGTGGTTAGTGTTATACAACTTTATTTCATGCTCCTGGTTACTATTATACAACTTAATATCGTGCTCCTGGTTACTATTATACAACTTTATATCGCTCCTGGTTACTATTATACAACTTTATATCTTGCTCCTGGTTACTATTATACAATTTTACATCATGCTCCTGGTTACTATTATACAACTTTATATCGTGCTCCTGGTTACTATTATACAACTTTATAACGTGCGCCTGGTTACTATTATACAACTTTATATCGTGCTCCTGGTTACTATTATACAACTTTATATCGTGCTCCTGGTTACTATTATACAACTTTATATCGTGCTCCTGGTTACTATTATACAACTTTATATCATGCTCCTGGTTACTATTATACAACTTTATATCATGCTCCTGGTTACTATTATACAACTTTATATCGTGCTCCTGGTTACTATTATACAACTTTATATCTTGCTCCTGGTTACTATTATACAACTTTACATCATGCTCCTGGTTACTATTATACAACTTTATATCGTGCTCCTGGTTACTATTATACAACTTTATATTGTGCTCCTGGTTACTATTATACAACTTTATATCTTGCACCTGGTTACTATTATGCAACTTTATATCATGCTCCTGGTTACTATTATACAACTTTATATCTTGCTCCTGGTTACAAACTTTATATCGTGCTCCTGGTTACTATTATACAACTTTATATCGTGCTCCTGGTTACTATTATACAACTTTACATCGTGCTCCTGGTTACTATTATACAACTTTATATTGTGCTCCTGGTTACTATTATACAACTTTATATCTTGCTCCTGGTTACTATTATACAATTTTACATCATGCTCCTGGTTACTATTATACAACTTTACATCGTGCTCCTGGTTACTATTATACAACTTTATATTGTGCTCCTGGTTACTATTATACAACTTTATATCGTGCTCCTGGTTACTATTATACAACTTTATATTCTGCTCCTGGTTACTATTATACAACTTTACATCGTGCTCCTGGTTACTATTATACAACTTTATATTGTGCTCCTGGTTACTATTATACAACTTTATATCGTGCTCCTGGTTACTATTATACAACTTTATATCGTGCTCCTGGTTACTATTATACAACTTTATATCTTGCTCCTGGTTACTATTATACAACTTTATATTGTGCTCCTGGTTACTATTATACAACTTTATATCGTGCTCCTGGTTACTATTATACAACTTTATCGTGCTCCTGGTTACTGTTATACAACTTTATATCATGTTCCTGGTTACTATTATACAACTTTATATCGTGCTCCTGGTTACTATTATACAACTTTATATCATGCTCCTGGTTACTATTATACAACTTTTTATCTTGCTCCTGGTTACTATTATACAACTTTATATCATGCTCCTGGTTACTATTATACAACTTTATATCGTGCTCCTGGTTACTATTATACAACTTTATATCGTGCTCCTGGTTACTATTATACAACTTTATATCGTGCTCCTGGTTACTATTATACAACTTTATATCGTGCTCCTGGTTACTATTATACAACTTTATATCATGCTCCTGGTTACTATTATACAACTTTATATCGTGCTCCTGGTTACTATTATACAACTTTATATCGTGCTCCTGGTTACTATTATACAACTTTATATCTTGCTCCTGGTTACTATTATACAACTTTATATCTTGCTCCTGGTTACTATTATACAACTTTATATCTTGCTCCTGGTTACTATTATACAACTTTACATCGTGCTCCTGGTTACTATTATACAACTTTACATCGTGCTCCTGGTTACTATTATACAACTTTATATCGTGCTCCTGGTTACTATTATACAACTTTATATCGTGCTCCTGGTTACTATTATACAACTTTATATCATGCTCCTGGTTACTATTATACAACTTTATATCGTGCTCCTGGTTACTATTATACAACTTTATATCTTGCTCCTGGTTACTATTATACAACTTTATATCTTGCTCCTGGTTACTATTATACAACTTTATATCGTGCTCCTGGTTACTATTATACAACTTTATATCGTGCTCCTGGTTACTATTATACAGCTTTATATCGTGCTCCTGGTTACTATTATACAACTTTATATCTTGCTCCTGGTTACTATTATACAACTTTATATCATGCTCCTGGTTACTATTATACAACTTTATATCGTGCTCCTGGTTACTATTATACAACTTTATATCTTGCTCCTGGTTACTATTATACAACTTTATATTGTGCTCCTGGTTACTGTTATACAACTTTATATCTTGCTCCTGGTTACTATTATACAACTTTACATCGTACTCCTGGTTACTATTATACAACTTTATATCATGCTCCTGGTTACTATTATACAACTTTATATCGTGCTCCTGGTTACTATTATACAACTTTATATCGTGCTCCTGGTTACTATTATACAACTTTATATCGTGCTCCTGGTTACTATTATACAACTTTACGTTGTGCTCCTGGTTACTATTATACAACTTTATATCGTGCTCCTGATTACTATTATACAACTTTATATCTTGCTCCTGGTTACTATTATACAACTTTATATCGTGCTCCTGGTTACTATTATACAACTTTATATCGTGCTCCTGGTTACTATTATACAACTTTATATCTTGCTCCTGGTTACTATTATACAACTTTATATTTTGCTCCTGGTTACTATTATACAACTTTATATCGTGCTCCTGGTTACTATTATACAACTTTATATCATGCTCCTGGTTACTATTATACAACTTTATATCGTGCTCCAGGTTACTATTATACAACTTTATACCGTGCTCCTGATTACTATTATACAACTTTATATCGTGCTCCTGGTTACTATTATACAACTTTATATCGTGCTCCTGATTACTATTATACAACTTTTTATCTTGCTCTTGGTTACTATTATACAACTTGCTCCTGGTTACTATTATACAACTTTATATCGTGCTCCTGGTTACTATTATACCACTTTACATCGTGCTCCTGGGTACTATTATACAACTTTATATCATGCTCCTGGTTACTATTATACAACTTTATATCGTGCTCCTGGTTACTATTATACAACTTTATATCTTGCTCCTGGTTACTATTATACAACTTTATATCGTGCTCCTGGTTGCTATTATACAACTTTACATCGTGCTCCTGGTTACTATTATACAACTTTATATCATGCTCCTGGTTACTATTATACAACTTTATATCGTGCTCCTGGTTACTATTATACAACTTTATATCGTGCTCCTGGTTACTATTATACAACTTTATATTGTGCTCCTGGTTACTATTATACAACTTTATATTTTGCTCCTGGTTACTATTATACAACTTTATATCGTGCTCCTGGTTACTATTATACAACTTTATATCGTGCTCCTGGTTACTATTATACAACTTTATATCGTGCTCCTGGTTACTATTATACAACTTTATATCGTGCTCCTGGTTACTATTATACAACTTTATATTTTGCTCTTGGTTACTATAATAGAACTTTATATCGTGCTCCTGGTTACTATTATACAACTTTATATCGTGCTCCTGGTTACTATTATACAACTTTACGTTGTGCTCCTCGTTACTATTATACAACTTTATATCATGCTCCTGGTTACTATTATACAACTTTATATCGTGCTCCTGGTTACTATTATACAACTTTATATATTGCTCCTGGTTACTATTATACAACTTTATATCGTGCTCCTGGTTACTATTATACAACTTTATATCGTGCTCCTGGTTACTATTATACAACTTTATATCGTGCTCCTGGTTACTATTATGCAACTTTATATCTTGCTCCTGGTTACTATTATACAACTTTATATTGTGCTCCTGGTTACTATTATACAACTTTATATCGTGCTCCTGGTTACTATTATACAACTTTATATCGTGCTCCTGGTTACTATTATGCAACTTTATATCTTGCTCCTGGTTACTATTATACAACTTTATATTGTGCTCCTGGTTACTATTATACAACTTTATATCGTGCTCCTGGTTACTATTATACAACTTTATATCGTGCTCCTGGTTACTATTATACAACTTTACATCTTGCTCCTGGTTACTATTATACAACTTTATATCGTGCTCCTGGTTACTATTATAGAACTTTATATCGTGCTCCTGGTTACTATTATACAACTTTATATCGTGCTCCTGGTTACTATTATACAACTTTATATCGTGCTCCTGGTTACTATTGTACAACTTTATATCTTGCTCCTGGTTACAAACTTTATATCGTGCTCCTGGTTACTATTATACAACTTTACGTTGTGCTCATGGTTACTGTTATACAACTTTATATCGTGCTCCTGGTTACTATTATACAACTTTATATCGTGCTCCTGGTTACTATTATACAACTTTATATCTTGCTCCTGGTTACTATTGTACAACTTTATATCGTGCTCCTGATTACTATTATACAACTTTATATCGTGCTCCTGGTTACTATTATACAACTTTATATCGTGCTCCTGGTTACTATTATACAACTTTATATCTTGCTCCTGGTTACTATTATACAACTTTATATCGTGCTCCTGGTTACTATTATACAACTTTACATCGTGCTCCTGGTTACTATTATACAACTTTATATCGTGCTCCTGGTTACTATTATACAACTTTATATCTTGCTCCTGGTTACTGTTATACAACTTTATATCGTGCTCCTGGTTACTATTATACAACTTTATATTGTGCTCCTGGTTACTATCACTGTTATTTAAGTATTTTACTTTTCCACTGCACCAAACAGTTTCCAGTTTTCTTGCATCCACTGCTATAGAAGTTTCTGATTACTACACTGATATATTTTATTGGATGGGTTTATGCTCATATTACAGTTTCCTCATTTTTGGGGAGTGGTTTTCATGACTCTACTGTCTTTATAAGTGAATTTTCACTAGTGTTTGATGTTATTCTGAAGAAGTTCCAGAAGCCTAATAAAGGAACAAAATTGCTCAACACCTGTTTGGTTGTGGTGTAATTATTTCTTAGATTTGAATGTTTTTTCTTTATTTTAATTGTTTTCTTCAGTTTTATTTTGGCTTTTAGTTTATATATTTTTTATATATTCCTTATTTTCCTTTATCTATTGCTGTGTTGCAAGATGATCATAAAATCCTGTTTCAACAACCTCCCCTCCTCCTATAACTAAACCTTCTGATATTATAAAATAATCTATTTCAGTTCTATGCATACCCCTTTTGTAACTCCACAAATTTTTGGACCAAATTTTTAACTTACCACCTCTTATAACTTTTAACTTTTTCTTATTTCCTTTCTTTTTACACTTGCCTCTTAAATCACAATTAAAGTCTCCTGTTATAATAGTATTCATATTGATCACTACATAGTCTAAAATCTGATGAAATAAGCTTTCCCTTTCTTTACAATTAGTATAAGCATATAATATTGTAATTCTATATACTTGTTCTTTCCATTTTAAATATACAGTGGCTAGTCTTCCCATTTTTGCTAAAGTTGCATCTAATATCTTTACTGTTTTTCTACAGAATACTACTAGAGCATTTCTCATTTCCCAAATTCCAGATTATCTTTCCTCCTCATACTTTCTCTATTTATAATCTTTCATTTGTTAAAAATCTTGTTTTCTAATATAATTATATCTACATCACATATATTACACCACTACAAAAATTCCTATTCTTACTATATTCTTAATACTATTGACATTTGTAGAAAACACGGTAAAATGTTCATTTTTCCCTTTTCCTTACATTTGTGGTTTTATAAGTTCACAGTTAACTCCTAGGCTAGTTGTCTTAAAAGGTTATTCTAAGCGTAACCATATTTCCTTACCTAAGGGGAGAATCTGTACCTTGTGTCTGTGAGGCAAACACCTTAACCATGATACCAGCCCCAATCTTTAGCTCCTATATATTCTTTTTCATCCATTTCCATTCTTTTTTCTTTTGTACTTATCCCTTTAAATTTTCTTTTTCTGTGTTTTACCCTTTTACCAATAAAGTGCCTTTTTCTCCTTTTACTACGTCCCAGTTTATGCCTTTTTCATCACTTATTTCCGAACTTTCTTCTATGTCCTCTTTATCATTTTTTCTCATATCATTTTTTTTCTTTTTCTACTACTTCTAAAACTTCTTCTCTTTGTTCATTTTCTTTTCCTTCTTTTCTTTTACCAAACTGTTATTTTCATTGTTGCAATCCATCCATAAATGCCCAGTTTTGTTACACTTATAACATTTCAATTCACATTTTTTGCATTGTGCCCCATTTCTCCACAAATATAACAATTTCTTTTACCACAGTTATTTATCAAATGCCCTTCTTTTCCACAAAAAAAGAACATGTTTTGAATGGTACAGCACCCCTATTCACCTCCATATTTGTCACACTTGGTATGTGTATACTTTTTTCTGTTTCTATTTTTAACACAATATTATAATCCCAGCCAACATTCCACAAACCCCTTTTGTCGTAAACCTTTGCAATGTCCAATACTTCTTTACATAAAGCTTTCAAATGTCCTTTCAAAGTCTCTTTCTCCCTCTGTTTGAAACTGTACATGAATCTTCTTTTTTGTTTCCCTGTTAAATGCTTTTATCATATAAAGAGCCCATGGATTACAGTCTCAAATATAATGTTACAAAATGTCTCTTTGTTAATAAGAATAAATGCTCATACCTCATGCGCTTTTACACCCAAAGGAGTTATTAAATTGTCCCAGACTTCATACTTTGCCTTCTTTATTTTGAATCCTTACTAAGTACTCAATTTTTCATTTTCTTCTTCCTTCTTTTACTTTGCATGTTTTCTTTCCCATCTCACCACTATTCTTCAGAATTGTCTCTGCATTGTTCTTCTGTAGTTTCTTCATAATGTCCTGCAGGAAACATCTCCTTCTTTTTCTGGCTCACTCTGCACCATTTCTTCAAGTAAGTCATTCCTCAGCCCTCCCAACTGGAGGATTGTAATTATACATCCATCATTTGTTGACTCATCTCCATCAAATAGGTTCATAGGTTCATAGGTTCATACTAGGCTATCTGCCCAAGGGCATTTATAAGCCTAGCCCATAGTTATGTGGCTTTCGCCACCCCTTTAGTTTGAATAAAAACTATGCCTATCATTTTGCTGTGCCTCTGTCAAGCAGTGACGCTGAAGTAATCCCTGGGGTATATCTGCAATCTCCCATCCATTGGTCAAGATTCCTCTTGAACAAGACCAGAGAGGTGCTCTGCCTCACATGTACCGGGATTTTGTTCCACAGCATAGGGAGTCTCTGGGTGATGAATCTGTCCCTCCAGCACGTTCTATTTATAACCGTGTCAAGGTTTAAGTCTCCGCCCTTGTGGTTCTGAGGATCTAGATTTTTGAGGTGAAGCATATTCATCAAATCTGGGTTTGACATGGCCTTATATGTCAGGCACAGGTCACCTCTGAGCAAGCGGTATGAGACTGAATAGAGCTGGAGTTCTTTCAGTCGGGCAGCATAAGACATATTTTTGAGACCCTTTATCCTTTTGGTGAGGAACTTTTGGGGCCTTTCAAGCTGCAGCAGGTGTCTGGTCAGATACATTCGAACGGGCATTGTACTCAATCATAGGTCTAATAAGTGATGAGTACAGGGGACGATGACCTCCCTTGATCTAGATGTGAATCCCTTCATGATCAGGTGGGTGATATAGAAGGTTTTCCTAACTACTTTAGCAACATGAGTGTCAAACGAAGGCTACTGTCAACCTGGGACCCCTGATCTCTGATGACTTTTTCTGTGCTCAGGGGATTGCCACCTATATGGTAGCTAGGGGTAGCCTTGTTTTTCCCAAAGGGTATGACTATGCATTTTTGGCGTTTAACTTCAGGCCATGGCTCTGGCACCAGTTATCCATTTCTGTGAGGCCCTTCTGGAGGATATCTGTGTCAGATGTGTTTTCGACTATGGCCCAGTTTGCAGTCATCTGCAAACTTTGTCAGCCATAACCCTCCTGTGTTTGCTTGTACTTCAGAAAAGTAGATGCCGAACAAGAGTGGACCCAGGACTGAGCCCTGTGGGACACCACTTGTGACAGGCTTTGAGTCTGACATGGCTCCAGCAACTCTGACCCTGTGGGTTCTGTCACTTAGCCAGTTTGCAACCCATCTTGTGATGTATGGGTTTACATTCAAGCTGATGAGTTTTTCGATGATACCTGAGTGGGGTATTGTGTCGAAGGCCTTTGCCAGGTCGAGGTAGGCTGTATGGACTGCCTTTCCCTCATCAATGGCCTTGGTGACTGTCTCGAAAAAGTCAACCAAGTTTAAGAGGCAGGATCTGCCTTTGACAAAGCCAAACTGAGTTGGATCCAAAGTCTGCAAGTTCCCTATGTCTTTATTTATGAGTTCCATTATGATCCTCTCCATGGCTTTGCAGATAAGGCTTGTCAAGCTAATGGGGCGGTAATTTCCAGGGTCTGTGGAGGCACCGCCCTTATGAAGTGGGACCACAGTCGCCGTGCGCCACTCCTTGGGTACGTATCCTGAGGTGAGGCTAAGATTAAACAGCTGTCCTAACTGTGGGTTTACTTCCTCATTGAGTTCATGAAGCACACAGCCGGGGACACCATCCGGTCCCATGGATGCTGTGTTTTTTGCCTTAGTGAGGGCAGTTCTCACCTGGGCGTTGGAGATGTTTGGGGGGCTACAATCCTCTGGAATAGATATCTCTCCTTTTGGGGAGGCGAGAAGTTTGCACTGAACCTGTCAGCCAGTATGTTGGCAATGTGTGTAGGTTCAGTAATTTTCACATCATTTTGAACTAATTCTGAGCATATCTGGGAGTTTCCTCCTAGGTTTCTAACATAGCTAAAGAAGGCCTTATGATTCTCTTTAGAGTCCTTGGCGATTTTTCTCTCAAAATTTGCCTTGGATGATTTTATGAGAGCTCTTAGTTTTTACTTATAATGATCAAAGGTGTCTTACCTTTCAAGGATTTTGCTCTATCTTGTAGTAGCTTCCTCCTTTTGTTGTAGAGCTTGTTTATGGCTGGGGTCCACCAGACTGGACGCTTGCCTTTGGTACAGAGAGTCTTAGTTTTGTTTGGGATTGCCTGATCCATGCAGTCCTGTAGGTGCTGGTAGAAGGCATTTGTAAGTGATTCAGCGGTTTGAGTAATGTTTACCACTGGCTCAGGGGCCTTAAAGGAGACCACACTAGTTTTAGAAGTGTGAAATCGGCTTTTGAGAAGTTTTTCACTGTGGTCTTTTTGTTTCAGGTGGGGCGGGATGAGGACCTCCAGCGAGATTAGTTTATGATCTGATCTCACCAGTGAGGGGTATACTTCGGTGTTGAACATTTTGATCCCATGTTCGTGATGATGAGATCAAGTATGTTTTCTCCTCTTGTGGGGATGGTGACTAGTTGTTCCATGGCATTTGAGTTTATGAACTCCAGGAATCTTTGGGTTAGAGTGTTCGGGCTTGAGTAGTGTTCCCAGTCTATATTAGGGTAGTTAAAGTCACCTAGTATGATGGTGTTTGGAGATACATTTATCCCTCCAATGTTTTCAGGAAGGCCATGTGAGGTTCCTGAGTTTGAGAGGGTGGCCTGTAACATGCTACAAATTGCAGAGCAGTCTTGCCTATGGTTAATTGCACCTGGATGGTCTCCGATGCATCATGCGTTGCCACCAACCTTGAGGTGTGGGTGTCCTTTATGAATATGGACACCCCTCCTTTCTTGGTGTTGTCCGGATTTTGGGGCGGAACGCATGATATGAGGTGAAACCTGTTAGTGCTGGGGTGCTCTCAGGAGCCTTGAACCAGGTTTCTGTCACAGCACAGACATCGATGTTCTCCATATTGAGAAGGGCCTCGAGTGCGTGCATCTTGAGATTGAGACTTCTGGCATTGAGCAGCATTACCCTTAGTTTTTTCCTTTTGGTGTTCTAGGGTGGTAGGTTTAGAATTTGAGCCTTGCCTAAAAAGGCACTATGGGGTGGCAAGAGCCTTTGCCAATATCCGGAAGCCCAGGGTGACAGGTGCAAGCCGTCCCTTGCGAAGCAGCGTGGCTTGTCCAGCATGTCATCCCAGGCAGACAGACATTGATCCCCTTTGAATGACACCAGAATTTAAGCCAATTATTAAAGCTGATCATCTTATCACTGTATTGTGGCATCATTCTAGGTGAAGGTAGGATAC
This sequence comes from Protopterus annectens, assembly GCF_019279795.1. NCBI lineage: Eukaryota > Metazoa > Chordata > Ceratodontiformes > Protopteridae > Protopterus > Protopterus annectens. Next base: position 1,325,689,927 of record NC_056741.1, on the reverse strand, counting down.
TGCTCAAGGTCAGGGTCATACCTGCCTGGGCTACATAATCAGAGAGCTCCTCGATGTCCCTTTTCATGTAGTCCAAGGAGGTGCGTCTCAGGTCGTTGACACCAGCATGGACAATGACTGAGTCGTACTTGTACCTGCTGTTGAGAGACCTGAGTGCTTGCGTTATGTGGCGGATTCTAGCGCCTGACAGGCAGCTTACTGTGACCTTCTCTTTACTCAGTCTGGTGAGCGGGCGCCAGTGTGTCTGACTATGGAATCACCAATGACAAGTGTGTCTGGCATTTTGTTTGGCCTTAAGGGCTGTGACTGTTTGACACTCTGACTGTGTGGTCTATGTGTTGCATGTGTTGGGTCGTGAGGTGGTAGTTGTTTGGGTGTCTGCTTTGGTGGCCTCTGCTGTTTTGGTAAATTTTTGATCAGAGCCTCCGAGTATGTCTTTGTGTGAGTATGTGTATGATTTGAAGTTGTGATGGTACCATGTGTGACTGGGTATGTATTGTGTGTGGTTACCTTCTCCTCCTGTCTGGTCTTGCCAGTCCTATGTTGAGAGAGCTCAGCCTCCAGTTTGGCCGTATAGTTGCATCTCGCATGTATTTGTGTTTTGTGGGAGAAGGAGAGGATTGTCTGTGTACATGAGGCAGTTGTAACATTGCCTCAATATTCCCAGGTTCACCAGTTGAGCTGGAGAGGACACTAGCAACTGATCCCTCGACATACTAGAAGTAGTAGATAAAGAGACTTTCAAAGGACTCCGGGGGAAGTGGGTTTTAGGCTGGTGGGGTACTATCTATAATAAGAGTGCTTTGTCAAGGTGCAAGTACTGTAGGAGTAAGTGCTAGGCTTTACAGATAGAGAATAGTCTACTTGGGAATCAAGTAGAGATGAACTTTTCAGTTATAGGATAGGCTGGTTAGATCAGCAGTACAGCTCGAGGAAGGTAGTTTTAAGGGAAAATTGGAAGAGTGGAATTTAGATGGCCCAAATAGTTTAACCTTGTTTAACCGCCGCTGCTCTTGTGTGCAACAGTGGTAACTCACGCTAAATCGCGCTACGCTGCTTAGCGTGTTTTATAGCAGGGGCTGAAGGGAGCTAGGAATTGGCCCAAAACGACCAATGGACTACTAGTTTCTGGCTGAAACTTCACCAAATCAGACAAAAGGCGCTCAGTGCTTCCCACTCCCACTGGTAAGCAAAGAAACTTCCCTCCTTCCTAATAAGGCAATGGATCAGTAACAGGAACTAAAAACAAAGCCCAGGGATCAGCAACTCTGAAACTGGACTACTCTAGTTCAGTAAGGCGGGAAAACAAGAGATTTTTTTTGTTTTATTACAGAGACAAGGAAAAAAACAGACAGTATTTGCTGTAAATCGGCTAGCGCACTTTAGTGTGTAGCCTACAGAAACAATTTGCAACAATTAATAACTTAAAGTGCAATAAACAGTGTAAAATGCAGAAATCACTTAAAGTAGCAATAAAACAGGCGAAATGCAGTTGCTAGCTTAAATAACAGTGGGAAAGCCACAAAAAATACTTATATCTGGTAGAAAGTCACTCTTTTAGCTCTCTGCTGCTTGGATCACTCTGCGGGCCACCACGAGGATCTGTGCTGAGTTGGTACAAGCTGGAAAACGCGTGTTTAGCGTGTTTTATAGCAGGGGGCTGAAAGGAGCTAGGAATTGGCCCAAAACAACCAATGGACTACTAGTTTCTGGCTGAAACTTCACCAAATCGGACAGAAAGGCTGCTCAGTGCTTCCCACTCCCACTGGTAAGCAAAGAAACTTCCCTCCTCCCTAATAAGGCAATGAATCAGTAACAGGAACTAAAACAAAGCCCAGGGATCAGCAACTCTGAAACTGGACTACTCTAGTTCAGTAAGGCAGGAAAACAAGAGATTTTTTTTTGTTTTATTACAGAGACAAGGAAAAAACAGACAGTAAATGCTATAAATGCTGTAAATCGGCTAGCGCACTTTAGTGTGTAGCCTACAGAAACAATTTGCAACAATTAGTAACTTAAAGTGCAATAAACAGTGTAAAATGCAGAAATCACTTAAAGTAGCAGTAAAACAGGCGAAATGCAGTCGCTAGCTTAAATAACAGTGGGAAAGCCACAAAAATACTTATATCTGGTAGAAAGTCACTCTTTTAGCTCTCTGCTGCTTGGATCACTCTGCAGGCCACCACGAGGATCTGTGCTGAGTTGGTACAAGCTGGAAAAACGCGTGTTTAGCGTGTTTTATAGCAGGGGCTGAAAGGAGCTAGAATTGGCCCAAAACGACCAATGGACTACTAGTTTCTGGCTGAAACTTCACCAAATCGGACAGAAAGGCTGCTCAGTGCTTCCCACTCCCACTGGTAAGCAAAGAAACTTCCCTCCTCCCTAATAAGGCAATGGATCAGTAACAGGAGCTAAAAACAAAGCCCAGGGATCAGCAACTCTGAAACTGGACTACTCTAGTTCAGTAAGGCGGGAAAACAAGAGATTTTTCTGTTTTATTACAGAGACAAGGAAAAAAAACAGACAGTAAATGCTATAAATGCTGTAAATCGGCTAGCGCACTTTAGTGTGTAGCCTACAGAAACAATTTGCAACAATTAGTAACTTAAAGTGCAATAAAAAGTGTAAAATGCAGAAATCACTTAAAGTAGCAGTAAAACAGGCGAAATGCAGTCGCTAGCTTAATAACAGTGGGAAAGCCACAAAAATACTTATATCTGGTAGAAAGTCACTCTTTTAGCTCTCTGCTGCTTGGATCACTCTGCAGGCCACCACGAGGATCTGTGCTGAGTTGGTACAAGCTGGAAAAACGCGTGTTTAGCGTGTTTTATAGCAGGGGCTGAAAGGAGCTAGGAATTGGCCCAAAATGACCAATGGACTACTAGTTTCCGGCTGAAACTTCACCAAATCGGACAGAAAGGCTGCTCAGTGCTTCCCACTCCCACTGGTAAGCAAAGAAACTTCCCTCCTCCCTAATAAGGCAATGGATCAGTAACAGGAACTAAAAACAAAGCCCAGGGATCAGCAACTCTGAAACTGGACTACTCTAGTTCAGTAAGGCAAGAAACAAGAGATTTTTTGTTTTTTTACAGAGACAAGGAAAAAAACAGACAGTAAATGCTATAAATGCTGTAAATCGGCTAGCGCACTTTAGTGTGTAACCTACAGAAACAATTTGCAACAATTAGTAACTTAAAGTGCAATAAACAGTGTAAAATGCAGAAATCACTTAAAGTAGCAGTAAAACAGGCGAAATGCAGTCGCTAGCTTAATAACAGTGGGAAAGCCACAAAAATACTTATATCTGGTAGAAAGTCACTCTTTTAGCTCTCTGCTGCTTGGATCACTCTGCAGGCCACCACGAGGATCTGTGCTGAGTTGGTACAAGCTGGAAAACGCGTGTTTAGCGTGTTTTATAGCAGGGGCTGAAAGGAGCTAGGAATTGGCCCAAAATGACCAATGGACTACTAGTTTCCGGCTGAAACTTCACCAAATCGGACAGAAAGGCTGCTCAGTGCTTCCCACTCCCACTGGTAAGCAAAGAAACTTCCCTCCTCCCTAATAAGGCAATGGATCAGTAACAGGAACTAAAAACAAAGCCCAGGGATCAGCAACTCTGAAACTGGACTACTCTAGTTCAGTAAGGCGGAAAACAAGAGATTTTTTGTTTTATTACAGAGACAAGGAAAAAAAACAGACAGTAAATGCTATAAATGCTGTAAATCGGCTAGCGCACTTTAGTGTGTAGCCTACAGAAACAATTTGCAACAATTAGTAACTTAAAGTGCAATAAACAGTGTAAAATGCAGAAATCACTTAAAGTAGCAGTAAAACAGGCGAAATGCAGTCGCTAGCTTAATAACAGTGGGAAAGCCACAAAAATACTTATATCTGGTAGAAAGTCACTCTTTTAGCTCTCTGCTGCTTGGATCACTCTGCAGGCCACCACGAGGATCTGTGCTGAGTTGGTACAAGCTGGAAAACGCGTGTTTAGTGTGTTTTATAGCAGGGGCTGAAAGGAGCTAGGAATTGGCCCAAAACGACCAATGGACTACTAGTTTCCGGCTGAAACTTCACCAAATCGGACAGAAAGGCTGCTCAGTGCTTCCCACTCCCACTGGTAAGCAAAGAAACTTCCCTCCTCCCTAATAAGGCAATGGATCAGTAACAGGAACTAAAAACAAAGCCCAGGGATCAGCAACTCTGAAACTGGACTACTCTAGTTCAGTAAGGCGGAAAACAAGAGATTTTTTGTTTTATTACAGAGACAAGGAAAAAAACAGACAGTAAATGCTATAAATGCTGTAAATCGGCTAGCGACTTTAGTGTGTAGCCTACAGAAACAATTTGCAACAATTAGTAACTTAAAGTGCAATAAACAGTGTAAAATGCAGAAATCACTTAAAGTAGCAGTAAAACAGGCGAAATGCAGTCGCTAGCTTAATAACAGTGGGAAAGCCACAAAATACTTATATCTGGTAGAAAGTCACTCTTTTAGCTCTCTGCTGCTTGGATCACTCTGCAGGCCACCACGAGGATCTGTGCTGAGTTGGTACAAGCTGGAAAACGCGTGTTTAGCGTGTTTTATAGCAGGGGCTGAAAGGAGCTAGGAACTGGCCCAAAACGACCAATGTACTACTAGTTTCTGGCTGAAACTTCACCAAATCGGACAAAAAGGCCGCTCAGTGCTTCCCACTCCCACTGGTAAGCAAAGAAACTTCCCTCCTTCCTAATAAGGCAATGGATCAGTAACAGGAACTAAAAACAAAGCCCAGGGATCAGCAACTCTGAAACTGGACTACTCTAGTTCAGTAAGGCAGGAAAACAAGAGAATTTTTTTTTTTTTTTTTTTTTTTTACAGCGACAAGGAAAAAAACAGACAGTAAATGCTATAAAAACAATTCACATGCAGTGCAAGCTGGCACACTTGAGTATGTAGCAATATTAGTCCACACACAGTATGAAAAAATGTAATTAAATTAAAAAGGACTAAAAGCAAGTGCAGAAAGGGTTTATTAGAGAGAATGCGGTAAAGAGAAGGGACTGGGGGAGTGTCCTAGATCAAATCTACACATTCTCTGGTTTCAGTATCTGCTTTTTCCTTTATTTCTTTTACCACTCCATCATCTCCTTCTCTCTCCATCTGCCTCCATGTTTTTCTGGGCAACCTCTGTGCCTGGAATGGAAACCGGAAGTGCTCCTCCAAAATAGGCCCCACACATAACAATGATGACTAGTAGAAATTCCCTGATGTCCTGGCCAAATTTCCTCTTGTAGAAATATCACTTCTGGTCTATCCTGACAAGAGGCCACAAGCTTAGTGGGACTAACTTGGTCAGCAAAAGATAAATAAATGAAAATAAAATAAAACAATGTTTTAATTTTGGCAGATCTACATCAGAAATTATCACTTGCAGTGAATCTCCACAACAAAAATGGTCAAAAACTTTTTTCTCCACATACTGATTAAATTTCTTTTAAAAGAATCAATATTTTCTACTAATCTTACATCAACTTGTCCAAGTAAAAAAAAAAAAATTACATGTCCTTACATGCAAAAAACAAGCACCTAAATGTGACTTCTTATTTTTAATGTCCAATAACAACTTATTATTTCTTGTTACCTTTCATGTTCAAGAAGGGATATATCCAGTTAACATCTCAAAGATACACTCATATTTTTATATATCAAATTAAAATATTCTAAAATGCCTAAACCCATAAGCTTTTTGGTAAAAATGTTAGGAATTTTCAAATTTAGTAAAGTCACTTACTGAATATGAACAAAAACCTGCACCATATTCCATTACTGATTTTATTACTGATTTATAAATTGGCCCCACTATTTTAAAATTTCTTGGCATAATATCTCTAAACATAGTTTCTAAAGTTAAATAACACCACCTAAGTAAATAGTTAACATGCTCTGCAAAACTTAACTTACCATCTAATCTCACACCCAAATGGGTCATAGGTTCACAGGTAAATACTAGGCTTGCTACCATTGTGGGACATTTTAAGCCTAGCCAATTTCCTTTTCAAAAGTGAGAACCAAGCCCTTTTTCTTGTGAATGGGAGGTAAGCACTTTAGCCATTATAGTAAGCTCCAAGCCACAGATTCTTTATATTCCTATTTAATAATGGAGTCTAAAGATTATGGGTAACCTGCGTTAAACTTTTCAAAATGCAGTACATTATATTTTGAAGTAATAAATGCAACATTAACTAAATGAGACCATCAAAACCAACCATATTTAGTATTTTTAGACAACCATCTGATCCTTTTTTGATGATACAAAAGCTACTACTTTTACATAATCAGTGAACTTACTAAGCCAACAGACACCCACTACAAGAAATATAGATATAAGTAGGTAAAATAGAAATTGCCCCAATATGGAACCTTCTGGACTCCTCTATTTGTATAATAGTCTTTTTGGGAATACAGCTTGTTAACACATAATTTACCTGACCTTGCCATTATCCAATTCATTACCCATTGAATTATATAATGTCCAAAACATAGTCTATAGTTGATTTAATAATAGATCTATACAGAAGTGTATCAAAAGCTTTAGCTAGTTCCAAATATATCACAATCATTAGTATATTTCAGCATTTCTCCCTGGGCCTCCACTGAAAATGTGTTCTGTCTCAGTTGGGCTTTTCCAGTAAACAAATGTTAAATAAAAAAAAATAATAAGTAAATAAAATAAATTCAGGACCACATATGAATAAAAAATAATTGGTGTTTTCACAGTGGCTCTACCCTTTGAAAAAAGCATAGTGATACATATTAAATAAAATACATTTTCATATTTTATCAAAGTCATTAAGATTCTCTGAAATCATTTCCCAACCAAACTAATAAGACTAATATCTATAAAAGAGTCAGCTGTGTGGCTACCTCCTTTATGAATATGAAGAACATATTTCCATTATTCATCATTCACACTGTAAACACATATTAGCACATCTAATACTCAGGGGGATACTTCTCAAACTCCTATTGCAAAAAATCTGGATAAAGCCTAAACTAACATGAAGACAAAGGTTCAAACATAAGGACAGATTTTCAACACTGCTCTTATTAACTTAGAAAAGTTGCTAGAATAACATGGGCTGAGTTAGTATGTATTTTCTGAACAATATGGAGTCTGAAAATCAAATGTATTGTCATTATTTAGTGACTTCAGACCTCAGCGATTTGCCAGAAAACCACAAAATGTATGAGGATCAGACCAAAAGTTTGACACAAAAATCTGGACATTCTGTGAAAATGTGGACAGTTGAGAGGTATGATTTGTTCCCTCATAGAACTCTGCAATCCACTATTATATAATATGATTTCTCTTTCCATAATTTACTAAGCAAGCACCTTGTTGAAGGAGAAATGTTAAAAATTCCCTGTGAAGCGGTCAGTGATCTCAATAAGTTGAGTTACTCCAATAACTCCAAACAGTTCCTCTTCTTGGTATTTTACTGCCCTCTCTGGGCTAACCTATGTTTTGTATTCCAGACTATGAGTGACCCTTTGCTTCTGAAAAACGTATGTTTAGAAAATATACAGGGACAAATCTTAGAAAAATAATTTTAACTTTAATCTTGCCATTAACCATGGTGTGAGACATGACAGATTAATTACCTTTGAGTTTTCACAATTCTGGAATAAATTATTCTGGACTGTAAGACAATGGCTGTCTCTAGCAACATTTAAAAAACATCTTTGTGACCATCAAATTTCTCAGCCTCTTAGCTCAAGAAATCTGGACAAAGCCAAAAATAATTGGGAAGACATGAAAATAGGGTCACGCGTTAATATTGCTCTTATAAACTTAGAAAGTTGCTAGAATAACAACTTTTAAGTTAGCTTGTATTTTCTGAAGGATATGATGTCAGAAGGCTCAATGTCTGTCATTATTTCATGACTTAAGTCAATGGTTTGCCAGAAAATTTTTCAAGGAACAGATTAAAACTACAAGGCAAAAATCAGGACATTCTGAGAAAAGTTGCGAGGTATATTGACTATAGATTCACCAAGCAACAGAATCAATCTTCTGGGAGTTTAGTAGGTCATAACCTTTTTTTCCTGAAACCAGTGAATTTATAAAATGCACAGAAAAATGCTTATCTTCAGATTGTAGTTTTGTTTTTGTGAGCCACATGGCAATAGCAGTAGGAGAATGGAATGACCAGTTTTAGTATAAGTCTGTAAGCTACTGTGAAATGCTGGCAGTATGCTGCCTTGCTACTAAGTCATTCAGGGTGTCAGAAGCAATGCTGTTGACAGGCCATTGGAGAAGGGAATGCTTTTATCATGTGTCAAACCATCAACCAGGGAGGTTATTGCCAGTTCTTCTGTCTCAGACATGTGTGGGAGATCTGAAGTACAGATTTGACCTCTGACAGTGCAGTAGGGGAGTTCTAGATGAAAATGAATGGGCAAGACCATGCACAGGTTGCTTTTGGTGTGTGTGCAGCACAATATGCATGTACATTGGCACTTCATAGTATGTGGTTTGGGTGGGAAAATAAACCACAACAACAATATCAAGATGCTTGCAATAGCATTTATTCATTCATTCATTCATTCATTCATTCATTCTTTCATTCATTAATTCAAGCATTCAATTTTTGTTGAACAGGCTAGACCATAAAACCAGAGGTCTTTTTAGCAGGAAGACTTGGTTAGAAATTCTTCTGTCTTTGTAACCTAACATTAGCAGCAAACATATTGTTCTTGTCTTATAATAGCTATTTGCAAGTCATGCATTAGTTATACAGTATGTACTTCCCTTCTACAGCCACGTGCATGGTTCCATCCTCAAATGCAGTGTTCAAAGAGAACTATCTCAGAAGTGTTAGGTAACAGTTAAGCACCTTACTAGAACATGCACATGAGTCTTACCACTGTGTTCTTACATATTTACATGATATTGCCAGTAAGATGGCATTTAGTTTAAGTAAGGCACTATTAATGATATAGTTCTAGATTATCAGAAGTTGTGAATTAGTAACCTGTGTAATACCAGCACAGTGTCATTTTAGATATAATGTGTGTAATTCCTAAGCATATTTTTAAAGGAGCCTTAGCTTTGTTGTGTTCTGATTTCAATAGTTAACAATTTCAGATACGTGTGTGTGTGTGTGTGTGTGTGTGTGTGTGTGTGTGTGTGTGTGTGTGTGTGTGTGTGTGTTTGTGTCTGTGTGTACTGTATTCTCTCTCAGCAGCTACTTTCTTTTTTCTTTGATTTAAAACAGTTGTTACCAAGAGGTTCTTAGCTGTTGTTGAAGTTCAGAGTTGGTTAGAAATATCACCAAGTGAGTGCAGGTTGCCTGTCATTTGTATTTGTATCAGTCTTTGTTATACCTTTTGGTCCAGAGAATTGTTTAAACAATTTACAAAGATGAGTGGTATACCCTGTTCTTTCTACTCCTCTGAACTGTTTAAATGTCTTTTTGCCAAGATCTTGTTCTAGCATTATGGTCAGTATTACACCCCTTCTGCATTAGAAGCAGCAATAACACTGTGTTTAATTTAGTTTAAGCTTTGTTGACAGTGTTAGACCCACAAGGTCAGTGGCCTCTTTCCAGGAGAGTCCTGAGGTAGTATTCAAACTAGCTAGGGAAAATTTGGTTATGACACTGGGAATTTTTTTTTTCTTCAGCAGGTGGCGGTGTTGTGTTTCCTGTTAGAGTCATGACTGAAATCATAGAGATGAATGTTTGAAGTGACTGCTTCTTCAATTGTGATTACGGAGAATAGTATGGTTGTTTATGCTTTCACTATTAAAAATGTTTGTGGATACTGGGATCAGTCTGTTCAGCATACTGAGATACAAATTTGAATCAAAGTCTTGGTGATTCAGTATTACTGGAAATTCTGACTATCACAGATGTACATGACATCCATGAAAAAAGATGGTGCCATATTATGGGAAACCTTGACCAAAACTCCCCCTTTCCCTTCTGCTATATCAATTTGCAATCAAGACTTGTTGAACTTCAGACTGCAAGTACTGCTGTTGTTTCTTCCTGCATAGTTAGGCTTTCTGTTTCTCCTGCTTCTGATCCTATTCAGTCTTTTCTGTTACTGGTGAAACAACAGTCAGGGCTTATGCTTTTACTACCTCCAAAATGCTTCCTTTTTGGGACTGTGGCCAGCATTTAGCACTCTGGCAACATTAGTGTTGTGCAGAATGACTGTTCTCCAAAGCAGGTACTGTTATTGACAGAGCTTTTGTTTGGGATTCTGTAATTAAGCTGATTGGTTTTCACTCTGCAGCCTGGTATTAAGTCTCTTACTTACCTTGGAACAGAAACTTTTTTTGCAGTCGTCTTCTTTCTCAGCTGGTCTTGCAAGCATGTTTCTTAGTATATTTCAATTCTAATGATACAGGCCATCTTGGAGTAACTTTGAGGTTTTGGACATGACTGGCAAGAGAAAATGCCAACTGTGTATACAGTTTCAGACAGATATTTTAGAACAAGAATATCTGGGCTTCTTTTTAGAAGAGTGATGTGCAAATGTATTTCAAATGCTACCAATAAGAGACTTAAGTGGTTTATGAACTGGAGGGTGGGAAGCGTGGGTAAAACTGAAAGTGTATACTGGTAAAGTTGTGCATTTAGATAGTGCTGTGTCCGTACATGATTTTAGGGGTACTGCCATAGTCTGTGCTGGAAAATCATGCTTTTTTTGGAGGTCTGAATGTAGGAAGTGAATGTCTATAAACTTCAGCTGTGTACTTCATTGTCAGCTTTGTAAAAGCACATTACAATTTTGGTTTGACTGCCCCTATCTCTGTTCCAACACAGCCCAAGTGAAACAGGATGAAAAATGTGTGTAACAGAAGAGGTACAGGATGCACCTCCCACGCACACATAATGAGTTCTTGCCTCTTCTCTTGATTTAGTCCAAGTTTTCAGGATAATGTATCTTCTACAGTGCTGTGTCAGATTATGGCTAGTCAAAATAAATTTGTTTTGTTACCTTCTAATGCAGGAGGTGCTATAGATGGTGATGGTCCTGTTGATCCTTCTCAAGATAAGCAAACTCAGAGCAAGAAACTGAAGGGAACCTCAGAGCCTGTTAAAAATAGAAAAAATAAGAACTGTTCCATATATGCCTTTGTATGAATGTTAACAGTATACAGTCTTATTTAAATCTTATTTAAAGAGGTAGATAACAGCTCAGTGGGACATGTCTTTCACACATTGCGTGTTACACCTTTTGGACATACAATATAAGAATGATAGTCAATGTAATGATTTATCAATCCCTTTGAGGTACCCCTTTTTTAGACTACAGAGGATGATAGGTGTTCTGAGATTGTCATTACCTTTCCATTTGGTCACTGGGTATTCAGTGACATAATTTCTATTCACCCTGGGAGATAGGTAGTATTAGATCTTTTGTTGGTTGTGACAAGTGCAGTATTAGATGTTTCACTGGTTGTGACGTGTTCAGTTTGTATCCCTTATGCCTCTACTAACTTTACTGACATAAAAATATTTTTTTATTGCACAGAAAAATATTGTCTGACAAGTAATGCTCATTTTTGTTGGCTGAGATGAGGATTATTTGGGTAGGGGATTTCAACATGATGATCATGCTTTCTATATGCAGTGCTTCTCCTGATTTAAAGGCATGCTAGACAGTTTCAGAGAGGTGCAGCTTGACCTTCCACATTTTTTCTGGGTTTTAGACGGTCTGAGATTTACTTTTCTGTTTATTCTGCTACTCCAGATGAATTCTGTTCTTTCACACCGCACATTGATTTTTCTCATTGTGTTGATATTTGCAGTTCATTTTATTTTCAGACCATTTTTTTTCCCTTCTGTCTAAAGATAGTCTTCATTTGAACAGCAGTGTAGTGCAGGGGCCTGGGTTGTTAAAGAGCTTGCAGCTTTGTGGGAGGCTAATGTTGATTTACATCTTTATTATACCAGGTGGCTTCATTAGAAGGTGAAGCTTAAGACAATGTTTCTGCATTCCCAACTATGCTTAGAGAATCTAGATAATCTGATTTTTTTTTATTCCATACCCTTAATACAATTTCCAGTTCAGAAAATCTCTTGTGCAATAAATTGCAAAAACAGTTACACCAGACAACTTGCTGAAAATGAAAGATTTTTTTTCAGCAACTTTTTTGGTTAGAGTACATGGAACGTAAGTTCATAAGTTGACTAATAATGCTGACTCCAAGATTTCTGGATCAAATACTTTATCCCCAGTTCACAAATCCAGTTTCTTTTAAAGGATTCCAAGTTCCTGCTGCCTCTGTTATGAAGTGGTAATTTATTCCTTAATATATTAATCTATAAGTTAAGTAAGAGTGACAGAATTGTGTCCTTATAGCACCTACATCAAACTTCATAGCCTAATGTCTCTGACTTAAACTATAGCTGTAAATTTTTTTATGCCCAAGACTGCCTGTAAACTAGAGCCATCAAAGAGTTTGTAGATAAATATTAATTTACCATGGATGTAGCTATGACATCCCTCCTCTGGGCCAGTGAACAAGGCACCTCAATCCTCACCACTGACACCGGTGGGGAACGTTCATGGTGAGAAAAATAGACACTCACAGTATTTTCAGATGCAACCCTCTGCACCAAGTACAATTTCTCTTAAGAGCACACAGGGAATGCGCACTGCAGTCCTGGGGCTAGGCTTTTTCTCCAGGTTTCAAATAAGACTCCCCACTGACCACTACAGAGCTGAGTCCTTAGCTGGGTGTTCCAAACCAATTCCTCCACCATCCACTCTGTGAAATCTGTGCTGTCAGTGATCCTGTTCAAAGTAGCTGTCACACACACTGTCTTTTGAGATTTGGATTTTCACACACACACACACACACACACACACACACACACACACACACACACACACACACACACACACACACACACACACAGTTGGGAAAGGCTGGCACAGCTTACCTGCTCTGACAGCTCAACCCAGGCTATAAGGTAGATTTACTGCCACCAGAACACCTGAAGCCAGCTACTTTAAGGCTCTTACAAGGGTACCTAATTACATTTAGAAAAATGAATACTTATACAAATGGAATTATTTCACCAATCAGCAAGACTTTCAGGAATGTGTATCCACACTGCCACTAAATAAATGCAAGTACACCCAAAGATTAAATATTTTCTAAAAGACCAACCACAATGAAAGGTTTAGATATATTTAATGTTGTGTCTTTCAGCTTTTCCCAGTTAGGGGTCGCCACAGTGGAACTCCGGTCCGCTAATGATTGGCAGTAGATTTTTACGTGCTGGCTTGCTGGGCCTAACGCACAACCTTCAACAAAGGAACGCCCATTCACACATGTTGCCACACAGAAGACGCTCTAACTGAGAATTGAATGGGCAACTAAATAAAAAAAAAAATGAAAATACTGAATATCTATTTACAATAAACACCAGAGTTTCACTCACATGAAATAAAAACAACACAGATGGAAAGACTCAAACAGGTACATAAAAAGCTACATTTAGCAAATCTCACTATATTTTTAACTGATTGAAGAACTGCTGTTCCCTAGTTACTTAAGCAAGGCAAGATGAAAGTGGATGAGTACCTCTTGTCAGGTCCAAAAACAGAGTACACTTATCACATCTCCCATTAGTACTCAAATACAATTTCAGTGCTGGCTACAGAATGACATCACATCTGGTCACCTGATTCTGTGGTTCCCACACTACCCCCTCTCTAGAAAGTCAGCCAGGATCTGGCACTGATGTGTACAATACACACATAGAACTTTAGCTAAGGTTTATTACAGCATCTGGAAACTGTAAAAAAATTCCAACACTTCCACCCTTCCTGCAAAAACTAACAAGCTCTTCTCTGGCAGCATTCAGACCTGTGAGATAAAATCTTTATGGCCTAAGCCAAGTAATTTAATTTCAGGCTATTTTTCTTAAGGTTAGCTGGGCTAAGATTAATCCCTTTCCTTCCAAGTTCATAGGTTCATAGATTAGTTCTAGGCTAACTTGTGGGACATTTTAATTCTAGCTAATTACCTTATGTGAGAATCAAACCCTGCGACCTGTGTTTGTAAGGTAAATACCATAACCATTATGCCAACCTCCCACCCCTTATGCCAACCTCCCATCCCAAGATTATGTCACCCCAGATGGGACTCAAAACCACAATCTCTGGAGTAGGAGGCCAATGCCTTATCCATTAGGCCACTGGTTATCCACTGCTAAAATATATACATTTCATCAGTTGCAACAATACAATCTGACATACATGTATATTTCTTTTCTGTTCAGCATAACCCACTGTTGATACATTTTTAGCATAAGCAACTTTATAAATGCATTTAACACAAGCATCTGTACAGATCAGCTTGATATTCAAATGACATATGATTCTTTACAAAGATCCAGCTAGCTATGCTGGTGTATGTTACACATGCACTACCCTACTCTCTCTGGCACAGCTGGCACTACCTCAAATCATCATAGTAATGATAATAAATAGTAAATAAATTGATGTATTTGGAGATATTATCAATTCTTTTTTAGGCAAAGTCCAGAAGTGGGAACAGCTGGTTGTGCATGGTCTATGTGATGTACATAGGTCTGTTGCTACCACTCAGGAAAATATCATGCATACTGTTTTCTATTTTATGGAGTCATTGTATGTCTTACTGCATTTTTTGCTGAAAATATAACTCTGCTGCTTTGCCTCTCCCTCAGGATTGTACTCTGAGATCTGCTAAGTAGTTCAAGAAAATGTTTTGTGGATCCAGGAAGCCATCCATTTTTTGTCTGATTTTCAAGGGGTAGTTTGTCTCTAAACAAGGATAAATGCAAGGACTTTAGGCTTGAAGGCATCACTAAAGGAATTACATTTAGAAAGCAGGGCATTCATCTGTTGGACATCACTTCTGGTACAAAAGAATTATATGAATAGCAGTAAAAAGAGAAGTTGCAGAGGGCTGGTCATTAGTTACTTCTGTGTTCTTGCCCTTCAGAAAGTTTATTTTACTCGTACTATTTTTCCTGAATATTTTTGCCTACTTAGCCAGTGCAGTTAACCTACCCCTTTCTTTGAAGAAGGACATGCTAACTTTAATTTTTAAACTTTTTAGGGTTCCTAGCTCACACCAATTAACTGTGGGACTGCATCTAACTCCTAAGATAAGGGAGACCTCTTTTTGTTAAACACAATTGTTTATTTTATATATCTGCAGTTTTTTCTTATGTTGACAGCTGTCTCTAATCTGGATTCCTTACTAGGACAACTTCTCCATATCAAGTATGCTACCTTAAGGAAAGGAATTACATTGAAAATTTGAGAAAATAGCCTATTATTATCAGTTTAGGATTAAGGATGGGAAATTCCAGTTCTCTTCTACAGCATGTTCCAGACAGGAGTGGTATGATTTCATCATGTAGGCATTTTTTCTCATTAATTTGTGGGACTCTCTGTCTCCTTCAGTACCTTGTAGTTTACATTCAAAACAATGGTGTTTTAGGGGAGTGAAGGCATGGGCAGATTTCCTTTGATGTTTGTCTTTGGATAAGCTTCCTGAGCAGAACTCTGAAATATAAATATGTGTATGAATATGTGTACTTTGTGCTTGGTTGTGGGATTCATGAGACAACTTCCCATGTTTTTCTTTCCATAGAGAATTACAGAATTTTCAGATGCAGCCCAAACACTTTTCCATGTTATAATCTATTGATATTTATTTACCATTTTATATGGACATTATGACACACTAATATGGGCACAGATTTACAGTATTGGTAAAATTGTATTTAGTTGTTTGTGATATATTTAGGAAGGTTAATGTTCTCATGTGTTATATAGCTGCGGTGGTGGTGCTGCGGTAGCGTTGTTGCCTCACAGTAAGACGTTGTCCTGTTCGATTCTCAGCTAAAGCGTCTTCTGTGTGGAGACATGCGTGAATGGGCGTACCTTCGTTGAAGGTTGTGCGTCAGGCCTGGCAAGTCGGTACATAAAAAAATCTACTGCCAATCATTAGCGGACCGGAGTTCCACTGTGAAAGATACAACAATATTCTCATGTGTTATGGACTAAACAGTGGGCATGTCAGATATTTTAAGGAAATTGAACACTGGTTGTGGAATAAAGTGTGGGCAGTAAACATACTGTTTGCAATTAACATTGGTTGGTTCAATGATGTACATTAATCATTTCTTTTTCTGCATTTTTTTCTTTAATGTTATTTGTTTGTCAGTTTGTTTGCATGGTTTTATGTATTTCTGCAACACTCTAATGTACCCCCATTCTCTTCATTATGTATCATGGGTCCTTTTTCATCCACTTGAGTCCCCAGCATTTCAAGTAGATGGGACCTCAGTTTAAAATCCCATCTGATGGACAACACATGCAGGAGTGCAGCACCAGTCTTATGCTACACTGCAGTGTCAGTTTTGGAAAGCAAATTCAAGTGTGTGGTCGGGGAATAGAAACCACAGTCATTTGATCTTCTAGCACCAAAGGCAAATGTACCTACTAATGTTTTGACTTTATATAAGATCTGGTCTTTTTTATCTGTCTTGGTAATAAATTTATGTTCTAGTTTATTGCTCTTGCAAAACATATCTTCACTAAGTTTGAAGACTTGCAATAGTCTGATGTGGGGTCAATATGCAAATAGCATATAGATTCATTGATTAGACCTATTGTGAAGATATTCTGCAGATATTTTTCTGTGTAAAGCTTCCTTTTATGGTGACAGTGCATTGATATATGACAAAACATAATTTAAACAGTTCATTACTGAAAAATGAAGTATCTGACCCTCTCAAGTATAAGATTAAGTAGATGACCCATGTGTAGGCTCCACCACAGAGTTTTAAAGTTTTGGCCCTGACCATGCCTAAAATGAGCCAAAACTGAGTATGAGCCGAGGCACTGGAGGGGCTATGTAGGGTGGGAAGGAAGGAAGTAAGCTGTGAAAGTCAGCTTTCTTATCCCAAGGGAAGGGATATGGTTGAAGCCCCACCACAGAAACAGTAGGCCCAGTACTACAGGGACTTTAGTGGGTATAAGCTTTGACAGGTAGTGCATATTGCTAAGCCTCACAGGTGTGCCAAAAGACACACTCTCAGTAGCATGGCATAGCTGGGCATTACACAGAGCCTGCTGACTGACAGTGCGAGCTACTATGGGCATTAAAAAAGTCTCCTAACCTCCTACTAAACTGTGGCCACAGTCTCTGACTCCTGCCTGACCATCCTGCTGTCTTGTGCTACCAGGATTTGGGAGAACAAATAAGCTAGTAGGGGACATGGTTTGATGGTTGAGGGAATGTATGCCAAAAAAGAAAAGTTAGAAATGTTCTTTTCTGCTTAAATGAGTTCATTTACTATGAGGTCCTGCCTACACTATATTGGGTACATTATGATTTTTTGATCACACTAGGAAGATGGAACTAGAGATTGTGGAAAATTTCCCATCAGCACTTACTGCCCTGATCACAGTGGGAATGTAGAAGGAGGATTTAGTAAAGTTTTTAGGTAGGCGGTAGATAACAGTTTTAGCTTTACTTCAGTATCTGGCTCTTAAATATTACAAAGATAACTGTTAATGTATTGAAAACAATTCCCTCTAAAAAAAATTATTATTTTTGGCTTCCCACAGATTTTATAAACTTCTGGTTCTGACACAAACCAATCTTTCCAAGCAGATAGTGTCTACCATAACTACACACAAATAGCTGTGGTCTAATGAATGCTTGCAGTGGAAGCTTATGACATTGTTTTAAAATGGGCATTAAGTCATCTGATTTATGCCCCCCCACCACACACACACACACATTTAATCATTAACACAAAGTGAACTGATCCTTGCAGACCTGTGATATATTTATATTTTGCGATCATGTATACACGTTAGCTACTACTAAGCATAACCCATTTAAAGAGAAGATGTAGTGAGAAAAGCTCGAGAAACAGCATTGCAGTCTTACATTTGCAAGAAAAGCTCAAAATAGAAGAATGTAGACAAAACTATATAAAAATATTCCTCAGGAAGACTGGTGCTCATTTTACAAAAACAACTGAATTTGAAAAATCAAAACATATGTTCTGATTAAATTAAAACCAATATCCTTAGCCTCTGATCAACTCCCAACTGACTACCTAAAAATAGCTGCTGATGCAATAGCTTTCCCTTTCTCCATCCTGAGAAACAGTTCTGTATCTAGAAAGTATATTCCTTTAATTTGGAAAAAAATCCTACATTATATCATTACACAAAGTAAGCACATCTACAGAATTCAATAACTATAGACCAACTGGAATTCTATCCCCTTTACCAAAAAAATCTGTCGACTTCTCTCCAAAACTCAGCATGGGCTCAGACCTTACCATAACACAACTGCTCTCCTTCATTTTACCTGTACCATCAAGTATCACAGTAATAATGACAAACTAGCATCAGCCCTTTTGATAGGATGTAGCGAAAAATTTTTTTGATAAGTCTATCAGTACTTTCTGTCTCAGCCCTCCTCTTCCCATCTCTCTCACTCCTCCCTTCCTTGGTTTCATAGCAGTCTGACAGAGAGCAAGAAGTTAAATAGCAGCAAGACTTTTCTTCCTTTCAACTAGTTAGCATTGGTGCCCACAGGTTCTAGCTTAGGGCCCTTTCTTTTCAATATATTCATAAACAAGCTTTGCATACTGTCATCCATAGTGCTAGTATAGTTTAATGCACTGATGATTCCATCCTTGTATGGGCACCACCCATTGCCGCATTACAGGATTCACCTAAAACTCATTTGCTGGAGTTGAATCTTGGCTAAAAAAATCTTGGTTACTTCTTATTCCAAAGAAATATAACTGATAATCTTGACTCCTAAGCAATAGCTCAGCCCAAAACAACATTTCAATATAACTTCATCAAATAACACTTAAACTGAGACAGTAACTCAAACAAAGCTGTTAGGCATTATAATTGTTGACACACACAGACTTGGCCATCATATGTTGCAAATCATTAAAAAGACGCATCAGAAACTCCAAGTTCTCTGAAGAGCCAAATAATACCTTACTGACTCTGCAAGGAAAACATTAGCCTCAACCTACTTCCATCACTCCTATATGCTTCCCCTATCCTTAAATTGAACATCACACAGAAAACCAAATTCTCCTCCTGGTGCAACCAAGTAGCTAAATTTGCCATTGTGTATAGATCACATCATTATGAAGCCCTAAAATAACTGAAGTGGCTTGAATTATCCAACTACCTATCTTACACACAACTAATTACTGCATATAATCTTATTTATTCATTCTCCAGAAAAATGCCCAGCAGTAAAAGATACCCTGCAGCCCTACTCTCCTATTTGGATCATATGTTCAAGTAAAAACACTTTCTTATCATAAATAAGTCAAAATAACTCAGCCAGGGACTACTTGCAGTCTCATTTTGTCTAAACTCTGGAATGCTTTTAAAAACTAAGCTAAAATGACTGAACAACTCTCAAGTTTTAAACCTTTGATTAAGCAACATCTCAGCCAATTCTGGTTATGCTCATACCCCTCATCCCTTACTGCTCTGTCTAGCTATCCTTTGAGTTCTGTTCCTAAGCTGAAATACCTGTACCATTTCTCTACATTAACTCTTCAGTCTAGCCATACATTCATCCTGGATATCTGATTATCCTCTCATATTCCACCTACTTCATCACTAACTGGCTCCTGTCTATACTGTATCTAGAAATCATCCTCTATAATGACTATAGCTCCTATGGAAAATCTTATCTTTCTCTTCTCACTAAGCCCTTTCCCTAATTTTGCTTTCTTAAAACCAATATTTAACTTTATCTCTTATCCTATATAGTATCTTTCTGTCCTCACTTACATCAAACCCCATATTTCACTCAGTATGTATTTGATAAGTTTCTTTAACCCTTGTTCTGCCATAATAAATATTCCATCTGTCTGATTGTCATACATAGATTTGTCTCTGACACAATAATCTTTGAACACTGTATCTGTAGAATGGTTGTCAAAGATAGTTTTTACTTACTGGAAGGTACACCTAGCATTGCTACTACCGCAAATGTACTTTTATATACTACAAGTGTTACTATTTGAAAATGCACTTCTGTTTATCATATGAGTTCAGCTGCGTTCACAATCTGAAGGGACTCTAAACAGCAATGAGTTTAATCTAAGGCCAAAAATACTTCTCTGTCTCCACACAGGCTTTGTGCCGAGAGAAAGAATGAAAGACAGTTATATTCATACCTTTGCATAAGGTCCACTGACCTGAGTAATTGCTGACCCATAATTTTATTTATTTATTTATTTGTTTAACATTTGTTGACTGGGAAAATCCAACTAGGACAAAGCCTATTTTCAGCGGAGGCCATGGGAGAAATACTTCAGATGCATGTCTTTGAATTGTGGAAGGAAACCGGACTACCCAGAGGAAACCTGCGTGAATGCAAGGAGAATATGCAAACTACATACAGAAGGCACCCCAACCAAGAATCAAACCGGAAAATCTCTTGCTGTGAGGCAACAACTTTAACCTCTGCACCACTGGGCTGCCCAAAGTGTGACCAGACTTATATGTAAAGCTATGGAAAGACTTACAGTGGAATTAATCATTAAGGATATTAGGAACCTCCAAACACTGGACCCATCCTAGTTTGGCTTTGTCAAAGGCAGGTTATACTTACTCAACCTGGTGAACTTCTTCAAAAAAGTCACAAAAGCAATGGATGAAGGTAAGATGGTATATACCACCTATCTAGATCTGACTAAAGCTTTTGACACAATCCCCCACTCAGGCATAGTGGAAAAGCTAACCAAACTAGGAATAAACTCCTAGGTCACTCATGGGATTGTCATATGGCTGACAGATAGGATACAGGAAATTGTCATGCATACGTCCAGAAAAGGCCAGTCACTAGTAGGGTCCCACAGAACTCTCTGCTGGGACTTCCCCTGTTTGGCACCTACTTCTGAGAAGTAAAGGCAAACACCAATCGTTTATGACTGACTAAGTCTGCAGACAATTGCAAGTTAGGAGCAGTTATTGAATCCTCGAATGACTTGGCTATCCTGTGGAAAGGCCTGTCTCAAACAAATAACTGGTACCAGAACCATTGAATAAAACTAAATAACAAAAAGTGTATTATTGTAGCCTTTGTGAAATTGACTACCCTAGAAAATTATCATATAGATAATACAACCCTAAGAGTTGACCCAGTAGTTCAGGACTTGTGGACAGTGACCTATCATTTGACCAACATATGTCCACTGTTGTAAGGAGATCCTTCTCTTATAAGCAGAGGGATAGCTTCTAGATCCACAAATATCATTGTTCCCCTCTACTCAGCCTTCGTCAGGCCAGTCACTGAGTATAATGTCCCCTTTGTAATGTATATGGCAAAGTACATGCAACAACCTGAATGCACTAAGAGGCTTCTCAAGAAGAAAATACAGGACCTAAAATACCTGTCCTACACAGACCACCTTAAAACACTGCCATTATACTTAGTGTCTTACCGACTGCTGAAAGGGGACCTGTGCCGAGCATATAAGTCATCCTCTGACCCAGTACTTATGGACCTTCTGCACATCTGCAAGTCAAATGGTGACAGAATTATTCAATCAGGGGACATGGATCTTTTCTGCAGCATAAACAGAATGGTATGCAGGGACAGGTACATTTTTCAGATCATACTACTTCTCTGGAATAGACAATTCCCCTCTGTGTAAAACAAAGCTCATTCCTGTCCCTATGCAAGTGCAATTATCTATTTGTCCTTTTACCAGAAAAGTCCAGTTGCTGAAAGGGGACCTATGCCTAGCATGTAAGACATCCTTTGACCCAGTACTCATGGACCTACTGCACATCTGTAAGTCATATAGTACTAGAAATACTCAGTCCATGGACCTGAAAACAGGTGAGCACAGTATTCACCTATGAACCTATGTAGTGAGTATATTATAAAATACTACCCTTTCTCACAAAACAACATGGCTTCTGGTCAGGGAGGAGCACAATCACAGCCATTTGGTCTTTGACTGATGGAATTCTCATGTCAGTAGAGAAAGGCATGTTCTCTTGGTCAATCTTAATAGACCTCACCACAGCCTTTGACTTAGTCAGTCATTCTTCTCTTATAATCCACCTTTCAGAACTAGGCATTAGTACTAATGTTATCCCATGGTTCCAAAGTTATCTGACAAACCACCAGTTCTCAGTGAACTATATCTTCTGTACCTCTCTCCTTTCCACTACTCAAAGTTATACTTCACGGATCTGTTCTTGCCCCCCTTTTGTTCTCTATATAAATCAATAAGCTTCCCCTTGATCTTCCTTACCTTTCTTTCCTCCTTTATGCAGATGACATGGTCATCTACCTCTACATCTCCAACTACTCCCTAACTACCTTTACAGTAAGATCTACAATCTGACTTCAGTCACCTCGGTGAGTGGATTACTACAAAAAACCTCATACTAAATACATCCAAAACTAAATTCATGCTTTTTGGTGATAAAAACTCAGCAAAGCCAAGAAAACTTCAACAATCTATGATCACAACTATCCCTCAGAACAAGTCTTCTCTTTCAAGTATCTTAGATCCCTCATTCACCTTCCACCTGTATCTTGATAATACACACAAAAATATGAATCCCCTACTTTTCTGGGTACAAAATATCCCATTTTCTCTCACACTCCACCATATCTACAGTACAGAAAGGGACTTTACTCCCTCAACTCAAATTCAGCGTCCCTGTTATATCATCAGCCTCTACTAAAAACTTCACCACTATTGAAACACTAGAACACAAAATATGTAGATTAGTTACACACTCTTCAAGAAATGAGCATCACTGTATAACTCTAAAAAAAGCAAAATGACCCCCAGGTAACCAAATTGTAAACCTGCTCGTGGAAGCCCAACTATTTACGCTCATACATGAAAATGCTCTCCCTCTTTTAACCTCAAAACTAATAAGACATCTCCACATACAGCCTAAGAAACATAAACCAGTCAGACCCAAAAACACAAATACCAGACTCCAAGCTAAATATCTCTGACTATGCATTCACACTTCTCAGGCCCAAGCTGAGGAATCCTTCTGACCTTAAATGAAATACTTCTTCACTTATTCCAAGTTCTGTTCTCTTCTAAAATCACATTTAGTTACTCAAGCAGAATGTACTAGTTATCCCTCTGGTCATATCACTTAAGTCTACTTTAACTCTTTTCTACTCTATCTCAACCAATAAAGATCCTTTTCTCCTTTTCACATCTCTAATTTAATTTACTGTGATTTCTCTCACATTTTGAAACTTTTGCACATGTTGTAAATTTATAGAATTTATTATGTATCCAAAGCATTAATGTACCATTGCACATTTTATTGCCACTTCTATATTACTGTGCTCTTCTTTATTTTGTCTGGTCAGATTTTGATCCGGGACTGAGACTAACATCTGTCAGATGTGATCAGTGCTCTGTCCTGGTAAACAAATTCAAGTAAATAAATAGAATCGATGGATGGATAATAGGAAATTTGTCCCAGGGCTGTACCCGTGCCATTAATGGACACAGGCAGCACCTAATCGGCTCTATTCATCAGTGTGGTCCCCTGTAAATTCTCTATGGTATGACCCAGAAATAATCACAATCTAATGGGTAGGATATAAATATAGTGTGAAATGAGAAGTTAAAATGAAAGAAAAATGTAAGTGTTTGTATTTTAAATATATTTTCATTTCAGGATGTGTTCCTAATTGTTTTAATCTGTTTCTGATGATTTATTTCCTGCCAGCATAAAAGTGCCAACATGGTAAGTGTAGAACATTATTTTTTGGAATTCAGAACTTGTACCAAATATGGAAATCTAAAGATAAAGAGTCAGGAGATCTTAATTAGCAAAAATAATGCCCTAGTGCTCATTTCTAATCGGTCAGTGGCTGTATTGAGATTGATATAGTAATGCTGCCTTTAATCAGTAATAGTATATAATATTCATATTTTACATGGCTTGAGGAGACAGGACCTTGAGTTCCTGGTCTCCCATGCATGTGTGTTCTCTGCAATAAATGAGATTATTATTCTTTGCTGAACTGTGTGGTGTGAAAGATATTTTGTAACTTAACAATAAACAGTATATAAATATAGATCTGTGAAAAGGACAGGGTAATTTTTAATACCAAATGGGGTAAATGACTAGGCTTAAAATGGTCTTCAAAGGCGGATAGCCAGGTACTCAACTATGAGCGTATGAAATTAAATTGTAAATGTAATTGTCACATTACAGGAGTTTTTCTCACTGGTCCTCTGCTGAAAATGAACCTTTCCCAGTAAAAAAGACAAAGGAATAAATGAATAAAAAAATGGGTTGTATGGTGACATGCAATAAAGATCATAGTTTCATAGTTTCATAGTATAGTACTAGGCTATCTGCCCTGGGGCATTTGTAAGCCTAGCCATAGTGATGCGGCTTTTGCCACCCCATGAAATGGTACAAAAATGTACAGAATAAATCTAGAATACTGTGCCTCTGTCTAGTAGTGACACAATGAAGGCCCCCTTATATAATAGAATTAGTTTACTGTGCCCCTGTCTAGCAGTGACACAGATGTGACCCCTGGGGTAAACTTACAATCTCCCATCCACTCATCAAGATTTCTCTTGAAGAGAGTCAGTGAGGGCTCTGCCTAATACGAACTGGGATCCTGTTCCAAAGCATGGGAAGCCTCTGGGTTATGAATCTATCCCTCCAGCATGTCCTATTCATACTTGTGCTGAGGTTTAAGTCTTTAGCTCTCGTGGTCCTGATGGATTTGGATTTTTGAGGTGGAGCATGTCCATCAGATCCTGATTGGACATGGCCTTGTCGTCAGGCAGAGATCACCTCTGAGCAGGCGGTATGCTACTGAATAGAGCTGAAGTTTCTTTAGTCTGGCAGAATAAGACATATGTTGGAGACCCTTGATCCTTTTGGTGAGGTACTTTTGTGGTCTCTCCAGCTGTTGCAAATGCCGGGTGAGGTACATACCAAATGGGGCATTGTACTCAATCATGGGTCTGATGAGGGAGGAATATAGGGGTACAATGACATCCTTGGATCTGGATGTGAATCCCTTCATGATGAGGTGTGCAAGGTAGAATGTTTTTCTAACCACTTTGGCAACATGGGTGTCAAATGAGAGGTCGCTGTCTACTTGGGTCCCTAGGTCTCTGATTACTTTTTCCGTACTCAGTGGGTTGCTGTCTATGTGATAATTTGTGGGTATAACTTGTAAAAAACTCTAAACTACTAAACAAAAACAAACCAGTAGTGAATCCAATCTGGCAAAAAAACAGAACTGCTTTCCAAATAATGCCTTTTTAAGTTGAATCACCAGGAAGAACCACTGTTTAATGAAAAATACAGGTTTATTTAAGCGCTTTTCGTTTGTCCCATAGACAAACTTCTTCAGAACTTCTGAAGAAGTTTGTCTATGGGACAAACGAAAAGCACTTAAATAAACCTGTATTTTTCATTAAACAGTGGTTCTTCTTGGTGATTCAACTTAAAAAGGCATTATTTGGAAAGCAGTTCCGGTTATTTGCCAGTTTGGATTCACTAATAATTTGTGGGTACTTTGTTTTTTCCAAAAGGGATGACTATACATTTTTTGGCATTTAGTTTAAGGCCGTGACTACGGCACCAGTTGTCCGTTTTAGTGAGGCCTTTTTGTAGGATGTGTGTGTCTGCTGGTGTATCGACTATGGCGCTTAGTTTGCAGTCATCTGCGAACTTTGTCAGCCACAGCACTCCCATGTTTGCTTTAACATCTGAGAAATAAATGCCGAACAAGAGGGGTCCCAGGACAGATCCCTGTGGGACACCACTTGTGACTGGCTTTGAGTCTGACATTGCTCCAGCGATTTTAACTTTATGGGTTCTGTCCTTTAGCCAGTTTGCAACCCATCTAGTGACATAAGGGTTTACTTTTAAGCTGTTTAGCTTATCTATGATGCCTGAGTGGGGTATTGTGTCGAAGGCCTTAGCCAAGTCCAGGTATGCCGTATGGACTGCTTTGCCCTCATCAATGGCTCTAGTGACTGTTTCGAAAAAGTCAACTAGGTTTAAAAGGCAGGATCTGCCCTTTACAAAGCCAAACTGGGTGGGGTCAAGTGTCTATAGGTCCCCTACGTCTCTGTTTATGAGTTCCATAATGATTCTTTCCATAGCTTTGCAGACCAGGATAGTTAAGCTTATGGGGCGGTAGTTTCCAGGGTCTGTAGAGGCACCCCCCTTGTGGAGTGGGACCACTGTTGCTGTACGCCAGTGTTCAGGTACATATCCCGAAGTAAGGCTAAGGTTAAATAGCATTTTTATGTGTGGGTTTAGCTCCTCTTGGAATTCACGTAACACGCACCCCGGGATACCGTCAGGTCCCATTGATGCTGTGTTTTTTGCTTTGTTTAGGGCGGTTCTCACTTGGACATCTGAGATGACAGGGAGATTACATTCAGCTGGGATAAGTATTTCTTCTTTTGGGGGTGAAGGAGGGGAGAAATTTGCACCGAACCTGTCAGCCAGAATGTTAGCAATATCTGTGGGTTCAGTGTATTTTTTGTTGTTGTGAACCAACTCTGAGCATATCTGAGGGTTTCCGCCCAGGTTTCTAACATAGCTGAAGAAGGCTTTGTGGTTATCTTTAGTGTCCTTAGCGATTTTTCTCTCAAAGTTTGCCTTGGATGTTTTTATGAGAGAACGTAGTTTTCTGCTAATGTTGATCAGAGATGTCTTCCCTTCATGGGATTTCACTCCGACATGCAGTAGCTTCCTTCTTTTGTTATACAATTTGTTTATGGCTGAGGTCCACCAGACAGGACGCTTACATTTGGTGGAGAGGGACTTGGATTTGTTTGGGATTGCATGATCCATGCATTCTTGGAGATGTCCATAGAAAGCATTTGTGAAGGATTCGGCATTGTGGGATGTGGTATCCACTGGCACAGTGGGCTTAAGGGATACCATCTCAGTCTTAAGAAGAGTGAAGTCTGCTTTTGAGAAGTTTTTCACTGTGGTCTTTTGTGCTGGGGGTGGAGGTGGGATATGTAGATCCAGGGTGATTAGTTTGTGGTCAGATCTCACTAGTGAGGGGTATACTTCCGGTGTGGAGCATTTTGTCCCCATGTTTGTGATGATCAGGTCTAGTATATTATCTCCCCTAGTGGGAGAGGTGACTAGTTGTTCCAGTGCATTTGAATTTATGAATTCCAGGAACCTTTGGGCTAGGGTATTAGGGCTAGAATAATGTACCCAATCTATGTTTGGGTAGTTGAAGTCTCCCAGTATGATGGTTTTTGTGATACATTCATATCCTCCAATGTCTTCAGGAAGGCTGAGTGGGGTTCTTGAGATTGGGAGGGTGGTCTGTAACATGCTACCAGTTGTATAGCAGTTTTGCCTATGGTTAGTTGCACCTGTATGGTCTCTGATGCTTCATGTGTTGCTACTAACCTGGAGGTGTGGGTGTCCTTTATGAATATGGACACTCCCCCTCCCTTTGTGGTTCGGCCCAGGTTTTGGGGCCGAAAAGCATGATACAAGGTATAGCCTGGTAGCGCTGGGGTGCTCTCAGGAGCCTTGAACCAGGTTTCAGTTACTGCACAGACGTCGATGTTCTCCATGCTGAGGAGTGCATCAAGTGCCTGCATCTTGAGATTTAGACTTCTGGCGTTGAGCAGCATTACCCTTAGTTTTTTTCCATTTTTGTTTTCTAAGGACGTGGGTTTGTCTTTTGAGCCTTGCCTAAAAAAGGCACTATGGGGGTGGCAAGAGCCTTAGCCAATATCCGGAAGCCCAGTGGTGACAGGTGTAAGCCATCCCTTGCGAAGCAGCGTGGCTTGTCCAACATATCATCCCAGGCAGACAGACATTGGATCCCCTTAGAATGACACCAGTACTTGAGCCAATTGTTAAAGCTTATCATCTTGTCTTTGTATTGTGGTATCATTCTTGGTGAGGGCAAGATGCTGCTCAGGGTCAGGGTCATACCAGCCTGGGCTACATAATCGGAGAGCTCCTCTATGTTTCTTTTCATGTAGTCCAGGGAGGTACGTCTCAGGTCATTCACACCTGCATGGACAATGACGGAGTCATATTTGTACTTGCTTTGGAGTGACCTGAGTGCGTGTGTTATGTGGCGGATCCTAGCTCCCGATAGATAGCTTACAGTCACCTTCTCCTTGTTCAGCCTGGTCAGTGGGACATCAGTGTGTCTGACTATGGAGTCACCTATTACTAGTGTATCAGGCAAGGTGTTTGGCCTTAAGGGCTGCGATTGGTCGACACACTGATTTATTGAAGTATGTGTTGCATGTGTTTTGTTTTGAGGTGGTGGATTTTTGGATGTCTGCTTTGGGAGCCTCTGTTGTTTTGGTAAGTTTTTTATTAGAGCCTCCGAGTATGTCTTTGTGTTTTATGTGTTTGGTTTGCAGTTGTGGTAGGTCTATGTGGGACTGGGATTGTTGTGTGTGTGGTTGCCATCTCCTCCTGTCTGGTCATGTCAGCCCTGAGTTGAGAGAGTTCAGCCTCCAGTTTGGCTATATAGTTGCATCTTTCACATGTATTTGTGTTTGTTGGGAGGAGGAGAGGGTTGTCTGTGTACATGAGACAATTGTAGCATTGTCTCAAGATGCCCAGATTGACCAGCTGAACTGGAGACGATGCTAGTAATCTACCACTCGACATGCTAGAACAGTATAAGGGAGTGGTATACCTTTAAGGGAAGTGGATATTCACAGGGGTGGTAAGTAGATGTAGTGCTTTACTTAGTACGAGAGTGCTTACTTAGTAGAGAAGTATTGAGAACAAGTGCTAGGCTTATAATACAGTGAGTAGTCTGGTTATACTAAGAGTAGAGCTTCCTTAAGGGAAAATTTGAAGAGCAGACTTGGCGGAGCCAGAAAAAGTTTAACCTTGTTTAACCGGCTATGCGCACAACCGCGCAAAGCTGTGCAAACGCGGATTTTAAACAGTGAACTACAAAAGAGCTAGAAATGGTCCAAAACAACCAATTACTACAGCTTCTTGTGCTGAGGTTACTTCCCCCAAGGACAGGTAGGCTGATCAAGGCTCCCCACTCCCACTGGTGAGCAAAGAAACTTCCTTCTATCCAAGTAAGGTAATGGACAATACAGGAACTACACCACAGCCCAGAATACAGCAATGTCTGTAAACTGGTCTAAACTAGTCGAGGAAGGTGGGAAAACAAAGATTATTTTTTTGTTTTTTTGGTAGAAACACACAGAAAATGCAGAAACAGTGATAAATTAGTTACACAGGCTAGCACACTTTAGTGGGCAGCCTCCACAGTTAAATTAAACAAACAAACAAGCAAACTTTCGATCAAATTCGACTAAAATGTAACTTTTAAGTGCAGATTTTAAAATAATGCAGCAATCAGTTAAAAACAGTTCAGGCTAGTTCAAGGTAAGCTACAGAAGCTATTTCAAGTGAAAAAAAAAGCAAAGATACTTAAATCCAGAAGGTAGCCACTTTTCTGAGTTCCCTGCTGCTAGGACCACTCTGTAAACCCACGTGGAGCTTGTCTGAGCAGTATAGCCAGAAAAAAAAACGCCCAGAGGCGGATTTTAAACAGTGAACTACAAAAGAGCTAGAAATGGTCCAAAACAACCAATTACTACAGCTTCTGGTGCTGAGGTCACTTCCCCCAAGGACAGGTAGGCTGCTCAAGGCTCCCCACTCCCACTGGTGAGCAAAGAAACTTCCTTCTATCCAAGTAAGGTAATGGACAACACAGGAACTACACCACAGCCCAGAATACAGCAATGCCTGTAAACTTATCTAAACTAGTCGAGGAAGGCAGGAAAACAAGGATTATTTTTTGTTTTTTTGTTTTTTTGGTAGAAACACACAGAAAATGCAGAAACAGTGATAAATTAATTACACAGGCTAGCACACTTTAGTGGGCAGCCTCCACAGTTAAATTAAACAAACAAACAAGCAAACTTTCGATCAAATTTGACTAAAATGTAACTTTAAGTGCAGATTTTAAAATAATGCAGCAATCAGTTAAAAAACAGTTCAGGCTAGTTCAAGGTAAGCTACAGAAGCTATTTCAAGTGAAAAAAAAAGCAAAGATACTTAAATCCAGAAGGTAGTCGCTTTTCTGAGTTCCCTGCTGCTAGGACCACTCTGCAAACCCACGTGGAGCTTGTCTGAGCAGTATAGCCAGAAAAAAACGCCCAGAGGCGGATTTTAAACAGTGAACTACAAAAGAGCTAGAAATGGTCCAAAACAACCAATTACTACAGCTTCTTGTGCTGAGGTCACTTCCCCCAAGGACAGGTAATGTAAACAGATTTTTTTAAAATATAAACAGTATAAAGGCAGAATGAATATATTATGCTGATAAGGACTTTTTAACGGTGTACAGTAAGCCTGTCAGAAAAGTGCAAAGATGATTAACATGGATGATAAGACCTCTGACAAAATATAAACACGGGGCCTACGTAGGGAAAAGCAGTAACAGTAAAAGTGCAAGTGTGATATTCATCGACTGTTTAGTGTAAGAGGTCGGTTAGAATGTCTTTCACTGGGTGTCATGGCAGACATTCAAATCACAAAATGTTAAAACTCAAAATGTCAAAGATTTTGTTCTGAAAGCACAACACATCACACCAATACAATATTGAAACTGGAATCTGAAAGGACAGCACATAATTGTATTACTACTTTGAAGTGTGTTTCAGCTAGTGTTCTTAAATATATAAGATGCCACAGACATGTAATAAGCAGGCAAGTAAGTAACAGTGCCTCTCCCGCACCAAACTAAATATATCTACCATCTTTGATGACACACTATCTCAAAAAAAAATTTTTTTACAAGAAAACTAAGAATCTCCTTTATATCTGAAGTAATATTACCTCAGAGATGGTGTATATCTAGTGTTATATCTAGTGTTTTACAGTGCAGTGATGTGGGAGTACAGCTTCTAACATAAGGAGTAAGCTCTGCTGAATAAATATAGAAGATATATTATTTATTTTTTTCCACATTCTCTATTAGAGTTTATTACAAGGTTTTAATTTCTGTCCTTCAACATTCATTTTCACCATTTTGTTAGATCAGAATTTTTTTGTTTGTCTTTTTCAGACATGACATTTTTTCATCAGTAATGTATCATGTTCCCATTTTACTATGGCCCAGCAGTACGTGTAGGTGTTACATAACATTAGTAACATGATTTTAGTCTTTTTAGGTTTCCTAAGCCAGAGATGATGATCACAGATGCTAGCAATGCTAATTGTAGAATAGATGGAAAATTTGTTTCAAGTTTGTACTACTTACTTTGTAAGTTTTGCATAAATCAAACATTCTTGTCGGTAATGATTTGAAATGTCAGGACCTGCTAGAGTGAGTCTCAAAACATGGATGCTGAATGGCTGAAAAAGCAGACTATTGTATAAAAAGTCCGAGATGGACGTTTCCAGGAATATTCCCTTTTTCTGAGCTGTGGTAATCTTAGAATTGGTATATATATATTTGGGGGTGTGGGGGCTAGTTCCCCATATTGGGGGTGCACTGAGGGCTTGCTCCCCCCTGCAAAAGAGAAGTTTAAAGGAGAGGAAGGATGTTTGAGAGTTGCTCTTCTTCTGGAGTTTGGTCTTTTTTTCCGTGTGTTGCCATTTGGCATTTTGGCTGCTGACATTTCAATAAGGAACCATTTCAGCCATACATACCTGATTGTTCGACTTGTCAACTGACCCTTTTTAGTGAAAACCTGAGCTCCAAGGGAGCAAAAACCTTTAACAAAATATAAAAGCATACAAGTGGAGCAATATGTAAGGCTTAGGATACACACACAAAACATTTGATAAACGTATATACAGAATTCTAAATTTACATGGATTTAGCCATTGCATTTAATTCTCAGTATTTGCAATTTCTTGCATATTTACATGTATGCAATTGTTAGCTTTATCTCTTGAAAAAATATATACCAACAGATAAAAGGAAGTGCATGATTTTCTAATCCTGCTAGATCATTAACAGTCTGGTCAAGGAGATAAACTACTCTCACCAAAATTAGTATGCAAGCAGACAGAATTGTCTGCTGCAGAAAGAACACCAGCCTAGCAGTACAATATCTCTGACTGTCTTCCTTTTTAAGCAAATATATTAAATTAGTACTAAAACATAATAGATAATTTGCATTGTATGCTGTACCAGGAGCCATTGTATTTAGTGCATTCTCACATAGTGGGTGAAGTATATATCCTCATATTAGCACTGCATTATTCTGTGCTTTAAGTCTGCTCATCAGATACAAGCTTGTGAGTGTGATTTGCAATAGATGCTGAAAAATACACAGACGCATTTTACGAACATGGATGCTAGTATAGCTTATTTACTTCCTGGGCTTGTAGTAATTCTTACAATACAATAAACATTTTTGTAGAACAAAAATCATGAAACATAGTATAATGTTAAATGGATAGATTGCTACTTCCTATTCATTTACATTACTCTAAGAACCCAGCTTGCCACAATATATTCAGTTGTGTTATTTTAAGAAACCATCCCTATACTGTATATGCATTTTAAATTAGTTGTAGAGTGCAAACTTATATGCACTTCTAACGCTTACTCTAATACAAAAAGTAAAAGTATTTTGTCATCACAGCCATAAACGGTAATTGCGATTGCACATCCTTTGAATGACTGCAGTCTATATTTCAAAGGAAATTAAAGACTGATGTGTAAGTAATGCTATTCTGTAAATAGTTACAATGTTGGAGAAGTTCTAGCATATTTGAAAGTCAGTCCATGATGTATGAAAGAGTGTTAGTGTTGCACTGCTTAAAGCAGTGCATGTATTGCATGATTAATATCCCCTGTATACACTAATTTTATTTAAATATCTATCGAGAAACACAGAACAGCACAGATTTATGGAATGTCTATATTTACCTTTTTATTAAAAAAACTAATTCAAAGTTGGATGCTGAAAAGAAAGAAAGCATTTTGGCAAGGTATAAGTTATGCAAGCACTTCCATTTGAAAAGAAAATGAACAACTGAATGAGACAAGTACTAAATTGTGGCAAAATAATTAAGATATCAGTACAGTTATGAAGTATGTAACAGGTTTTCATCTTGTGGATTTTTCCAGCCAAGTCTGTGTAGAAAGCAGCAGATGTCTAAAATCCTATGGCACATTGCTAAAGCAGTAAGAAATGTTACATACGCTCCGAGAGTGTTTTTGAAGGTTTCTTTTTTTTTTTTTCATATGAGTGTTCACGCCAGACTGTTAATTCTAGTAGTTCCGGAGATACAGTGAAACAGAAAGTCAGAGATTTAAAAGATCCTTGCCCAAGTCCACATGCATCTTTTATGCTGGTGTTGTTACCCGCAGGCTGTTTAAATGTCTTGGCTTTGCAATGTGAGAATTACAGTAGATAAAAACAAAGGTATGTCTTTGATGGTGCTAGAAGAGCAGGGTATGGAAGCAACTTCTAAAGGGCATGGAAGTCTGGAATGCATACTACATGCATGCATTTAAAAAAAGTATCTTAAACATATCAATGGCTAGGTGTTTAAGCTGGAATTTGAATTTATTAGCTTTAGCAGATTGTAAAAAATATTCAGAGCTCAGTTGTTAATGTTGCAGCCTGTCTTTGACAATGACCAGGAGGTTATAGTATATTTGCGATTTTGTACGTTGTACCTTTGCTTTGTGTGTTATGCATCTTATTTTGGTCAAGTTATATGCAGAGAGAGAGATAGCAGAAAAGCAAAGTAGAATGATTTTATATCTGTGTGTGTTGACATAGAAATGAGTGATATCGATATGTATCTATGTCTGTCCCTCTCTCTCTCTCGATCAGTCAATAGCTAATCTAAGCTGTATCTCATTCAAATGCTCAGCTCATTTGAAAGTTCAAGACAAGTTGTGTGCAAGATCCCAGTACAGAGTGAATTTGGAAGTATGCCTTTTCTCTGGCAGTGGAACAATCTCAGATTTGGTGTATGTATTATATGTATATGAAATTGTGGAAGTGTGTGTGAGGTACAGTCCCCAATGTGAGGATACAGGAAGGCTTGCCTCCCAGGAAAAAATACTGTTTTATGGAAGTTTTTTTTTTTTTGTATTTGGGTATTAGAAGCGGCAGTATGCTACTGACTAATATATGTCAGTCCCCTTTTATTAGGGAAACAGTGTTTTCTAAAGGGTAGTCACTTGGTCTGTACTCTAATATTTTTAAGGATTATTAGGGGGACAACTAACTAAAATAAAATCAAATTATTATTTTTATTTGGGTAGGGAAAAGAAAACACCTGGAAGGAAATAAAACAGACTAAAGGGGATTAGCAACAGTTAGATTTTATTAAGATAGTAGGGCTGCAGGGAGCCAAGTCAAATAATAAATTCATCTTCAATGTTTCTTCTGAAATCAGCACTGTGGAATCCCTTCTAGTGAACAGAAACAAAAAATCATTGAACAAGTAGTTGGTAAATTGAGGTACAACAGATTTCTCTGTGTTAGCACTCCTTACTATGTTTTAGTGTTCCCTCAAATTGTCATCCAGTCTTCCATGAGCAGCTCCAATATAAAATATGGAACAGTTCTTGCAAATAATGCAACATATCACATTGTATAAACATTTGAGAACCCTTTGTTAATATGAGACACTGCTAGGCAATCAAACTTGGGGTGTATTTGAAGTAAATTTACAGATAAAGCAGGCAGTCCTCTTGCAGATGTTTAGGAGGAACTGTTGTAGTTGTGCATACTCTCATCAGAAGATTCTACATATTGGGTAGGTAATGGTTAGAGGACATGGATTGTTACCTGTACAGCAGTGTGTAAAATTACTGTATGTATGTTTAGGAGAAACCAAAGCTACAAGGTACTCATGGTCCTGCAGTCATAGTCAGCCTGTAGTAAAGCTTCTAGATGAAATCATTTCATGTTTAATGTCACCATCATATATGAACATTCTGACAATGTATATTCTTTATCAATAAACATATATGACATAGTGCCAGAACTAAACTTGTTTGACACCAAAAGCTGAGTTTTGATCTGATCTGCATTTTCAGTTGTAGACCAGAGAATTTACTAAGGAAGCTTGTATTTTATCCTATCCATGAATAGTAGCAGACCATCTCTAAAAGTACCATTTTTGATGCAAAATTCCACCTGATATCTTGTTTTTCATATTTTCACATTTATATCAATTAAAAGATTTATTTTCACAAATTACAGATTTGAGGTCATTCGTGAAAATATTTCATTTTCATGCTTCTCTGGGCAAACAGCATTTTCAGCTGCATCTCATCATTTTTTGGTTTTGTGCTTGGGTAAACTACAACCACCATGTCTGTGAAGCTTCATGAAATCTCTTAGAAAATTGAAGTTAGATTCAATTTTTTTGGGTTTTATCTTTTTACATGTGGACTTGTTGAAAAAAAAGGACATTAAAAAATGTAGTACACAGAGCTCCTTCATGTTACACATGATGAAACCATTATGATATTCCGTGGTTTAGATTTAAAGAGCAGAAGAGAGATGAGATGCCATAAAAAGCAAATTTCTGTGAGCCAAAGCAGAATCTAGCATATGTAAGACATTTATTTTCATTGGAAATCAAAGGGAGTAAAGTCACAGTCAGTGCTTATTTGACTGAGCTAAAACGTAGGTTACATGATTGTGAGTACTGTAGCTTATGATTCATTAATAAGGAATACTATTCTGTGTGGAGTTGAAGCCGACTTGACAATTGACTAAATGGCTGATGTGTGCAGAGTGGATGTAATTTCAACTATTTAGCTTAAATGCATGACTAAAGAGCTGGAAGTATATAAAGGCATGTTAATAAGAAAAAGAGCAAAATGAAGCCTAAAACTATTAAGAAGTATTAAAAATAAAAATGAAAATACTGTTGATTCACATAGCATCCAAGATGGTGGCTAATAAGGATTGAGCAGAAAGAAATACACCGCCAACAAGCAAAGCCATCACATAAATGAGAAAACAATATTTCAGTGCATTTAATAAAGGCTATATGCTTTGTTATAGCTGTAACCATTTCTTGAAAATCAAAAAAAAAAAAAAAAACAACAAACAAAACAAAACAAAAAAAAACAGAGATACTGGTGGTATTAAAACTTCATCGATGAGCACAGTCACATTAATTTCCAAAAATCATGAAACCCAGGTAGTGTTCCAAAGCAACAAGCCTTTATTTGTCACAGACAAGTGATCCCAAAGTGAAATAAAGATATATATGTGGAGTGCTGAGTGTGCATGGCAAACTACTACTGACATCTTGCAGAAATACTCTAATTTGTTTCAGTATTTGGTAAGGTGTGGTATATTTACAAGGTGTATATCACAAAGAAGATTTCAACTCAAGCAATAACAATGTATCATGTTTAAAGAAGGTTACCAGTTACACTCAGATAGAACTGAGGATGAATTAAAGTGCATGGAAGCAATAGAATGCACTGTCAAATCAAATAAAGTAAGTAAGTGAATAATGATGGCAGTTTTGCAGCAGGCCAAATTAAGGATAGGATACATAAATAAGTGAATTAAAGTGTAACACTATCTAGTTCAGACAAATGAAGATGGAGTAACAATTGTGCCAAATGCCATGTTATTCTCAGTATTTGGTAATTTCGAAGGATTTTGACAGATTAAGCTGGATGCAGCTAGTTCCAAACTGAGCACTTTTAATATACCTTTTGACAGACTGGCAGATAAATATTTTAGTGGTTACTATGTGGAATCTCTACAGCTCCAGAAGTGATCCAGAAAGCTGTAACAATTGTACTTGAGGGGCTAAAGTAGTCAACATAATTAATATTCTAGTCTGGGGTGCTACAAAATGGGAACAGGAATGTGAATTATAATTGTTAAATCTTCTAGACTGGTTAAGGAAAAAACGTCTTAAAGTTGAATAAAAGCAAATGTCATATCAGTGTGACTTCTGTCAAATACATGGAACTGTCTTTTATTTTCAGAAGGGCTGAAAGCTGATGCTGGCAAAGCAAAATCAGTAGTAGACATACAATATCCTCATGGTAGTTTGTCTTTCTTTCTAAATGCCTTTATTCTGTCATTGCTCAAGACATAGGCACATAGAAACAAAAAGACACAGGCACACATATATTAATAGAAATGAAAACAAACCATTCTGCATTTCCATGGGAAAGTCAGTATGTCTTAAATGTATAGTCAGTTTCTGTTCAAATTACCCCCTAAATCTTCTTATGTAATATTATCAACTGAGAACCTATTAGAGCAGGATGTAGCATGGTGTTGGTCAGTGGAAAAGGAGAAGAGCTCAGAAATGCTTAAACATATAGTTACTACAGCAGATATGCTCACTTTCTGTGATGTGTCACAGCCTAGTAATCTGCAGGTGGATGCCAGTCAACAAGATATTGTTAGACTGTTATTACAGAAAGGTAGATCAATAGCTTAAGAGATCATAGCTTTGGCTGATGCTCAACTATACCATGTTAAGACAGAAATATTCTAAGTATAGTTTTTTTGGGTTTCCGAATGTCCCATAATTATACCTGTGGTGAAATTATAATTATAAAGTTAGACCATAAACCACTAGAAAGCATATTTAAAAATCTCTACACAAGGCATCTGTAAAACTTCAAAAATTTAATCTACAAGGTCAGTATAAACCTGGGAAGGTGATGGACATAACTGATACCCTGAGTTGATCATAGTAGTCTGAATATAAAGATTTGTTGAAGATGGAACTGGAAGTTTTATGAATGCTTACAACTTGTCAGTGCATACTGGGAAGTTTTAAGATTTTAAGACTCATACCAAGAATAACTTTAAATTTGAGTTTTTGCATGATGTCTTGAGAACTTGTCCAGATAATGCAAATCATAACATTGCATTAGTTGTCATGTATTTAAGGCAGCTTCCTATTGTAATTCTAAGACTTCTAACTGTGAATCCCAGAATTAAAGATAAAAAAGTAGAAAAATATAGTAGAACAGTGAATGTTGAACACTGTTGTTCTCCATTTAAAGTTTTTTTATTTTTTTTTTATTTCAGGAGACAAGATGTCCACACTCTTAAAGTTATATATTTAAACACTGAGATTACTGTACCTCAGAGAAAAGCAACTATCCCCCCTCCCCCCAAAAAAGCAGTGTCAGATGTGGTATATACAAGTTTATATTTATACTCAATTCAGTCTCACCATTCCAGTGCTTACAGTTACGAGTCTTAGAATATCTAATGGTTATCATTTCAAGGCTTATTATTTTGTTGTGATGAGTTACAATTTCTACATGACATTATGCTAAATACAATCCATGAGTTTAGGGATGAGTAAATATAAAGAATGCACTTGTGACATCTTATATTGACTTGCGTACCTACACATTCAGAACAGATAGCACAAAATTGTGTAGTCTGCAACATAATCAGAAATTAGAATCAGAAAGAGATGACACATCATGATACTACATTTTTTCCTTGGATGAATGTGGGAGTTGACCTACATCTATCCTATGTATAAACTTTATTACTCAGAATTCCCTGAGGTTGTACAAATATGTCACTTGACAAAGTGTTGTTACTATATTAAGGCTTTTCAAGGTGTAGCTTTCCTGAAGAAATAAAATCAGATAATAGCCTTCATTTTGTGTCATAGGAATTTCATAATATGGAGAAGTAGTTGGAATTCAAGCATATTACATTTGAGTCCTGGATATTCTCTGAGTAATGCAGTGGAATGTGTGGTATAATTAGTAAAAACATTTGTTAAGAAATGTGAATACTCTGAATCATATGGCCTATTATTTTATCTGTTTTTGATTATAGTAATAAACCACCACACTCTACAGGCTTATCTCTCGCAGTAGCACTGATGGATTGGCATCTCAAATTCCAATTGTCTAGCTCATTTTTCATAATACGACCTGATAGTGAACAGAGAATATACAGCTATTACATTATTGCAGGAGAGACTGTATAAGCAGGACTTTTACTTTGACAAGAAGAATCTTTAAGCTTTACAAAAAAGAGACTATTAGAATAGGTTAGGGGCAGGAGTTGGCATAATGGCTAAGGTCTTTACCTCACAAATGCAATTGACAGGGTTTGATTTCACCTGTGGTTGATGTGTAGCTAAAATTAAAAAGGTCCTTGTGGTCATTAGCCTAGTACATACCTATGAACCTATTAATAAATCAGATTCAAGGCCCAATAACCATTCCTACAGAATTTCAGAAATGTATTTTGTACTGTGCAAGGACTGCTATGTAAATCTGTGGAAGGAACCAAAAGTATTTTTTCTGAACTATAGATTTTAAATCTTCTGAGTTAACTACAGATTACAGTAATATGGGTCAGCAAAAGGAAGGGCTGTTGCTCTATCCAAAATATGAGAAGATGATCCATATCTTCTCACAGAGAATCTGTTCAACCGAATGGTAATAATTCTCAGACAGAATCTATCACTGTATCCAACATTAATACTAACAGATAATCATTCATTTTTCCAAAGCTGCAAACCATGCCACATGTTGTCAGAAAAGGGGCAGTTCTCATGAGACTATTTGCAAATATCTTAGGTTTGGAAGTCTGATGAACAAAACACTCAAATATAGGGACTTCAGTACATGAGAATGTAAATGATAGAGGAGTATTAAATTAATCTGTTTGCTTGTGAAATGCATAGCGACAATAAGAAATTTTTTTGAATCACTATGTGTGTTAAAAATATATACATATATATAAAACATTTATTTAAAGTATGTGGTATGTTACATGTATAGTAATATGTGAAAAGAGTGTATGCATCTTTAAGGAAAACTAAAGTCACTGTGTATTGTTAATTCTGTGATACTAACATCACAGTTGGTCTGTTTTAAAGCTTCTTGATGGAAGCACCTCTTGGCTAATTCCTCTTACTTGTTAATCTTAACACTGTATCTTATTTAATGGTATGCATATACAACTGGGATGGCTAGGAGAAGGAATCCATCCATCCATCCATCCATCCATCCATCCATAACCCCTTTTGCCATTTGTACATAAGAGGTTGGGATATCACTTCAACAGTGACAATCATCTAAAGCCAAGGATTACACCCCTGAGTGGCTAGCCCTGCCGTGGGTCTCTTTTCATACCACACACTTGCTTGTACACTCACACCTGTGGCCAATTTAGTGTCCAATCCACCTACTGTATGCCTTTGGAGTGTGAGAGAAAACCTTTGTGAACACAGGGAGAACATGCAGACATTGCAAAAAAGGCACCCCAGCAGGGAATCAAACTGGAGAACCTCTTGCTGTGAGGTGACAATGTTATCAGCTCTGCCACTACTACTATATTAAGGTCAAGTTTTAAAACAGGAAATGGGCTCATGTGGAAAATGTTTCCATGGTTAAATGGTAGCACAAATGCAGTGTCTTTCTTCTGTATGGGTTCTTCAGGGGTTTATGGTTACTTCATTCCAGAGCTGTAAACAGCTATTTTGGTGCGGTATGCTAGTACTCAGTCTGGCACCTCCCTCAATAAAAAGGTCTTCTTTCTACTTTTAAAACTGTACCATATGTCAGCGTGTTACAGTTTATACCACTTATACCAGACATTCAGTGCTGAAGGGCTTCACTCCTGACTGCAACAGTAGTATCAGCATTCATTTCCTGAATGTCAGTACAGAGATTAATGTTGATACTGCATTACTGACAGATCGGCATCTGCCAATCATGCCCCCTAACATCATTGGCCTGGTGTAACTGCACCCTTCACCCCCACCCTACATACACCTCAGCTTTAATCCACTGTGTTTTGAAATACACCTTGTTTTATATATATATATATATATATAAATATATATATATATATATATATATATATATAAATAAATAAATAAATATATATATATATATATATATATATATATATATATATATATATATATATATATATATATATATATATATATATATATATATATATACACACACACACACACACACACACACACACACACACACACACACACACACACACACATACATACATAAGTTGTTCCTGCTCAGTAAAATGAATTTTCAATGTAGAATCTGATAAGTATGACAAATCATTATTTACATACCTGATATGTTAAAAACTGGCACAATTTATGCCCATATTTATTATCAGCAGAGGATGTCCCCAATGCAACCTTGAACCCTTAAGGAAGGACAGTGCTGCACAACAAAAATGTATTCTGTTTGTGCTGCTATTTAAAATAACTTTTCTTTCACAGGCCCAGTATGGCAAGCTTTCTTATCATACAGTTTGACCCTAATATTACTGCTTCCATCTCACAGCTGCCAGTTGTCTCTTACCGCTGACCATGCTGTCTGCAGAATATTCTGCTGAATGACAATCTGCATACTTCCCACTTAGTGCAAAGCCCTGCAGCAGAAATCTCTATTTCACTTATAAACTGTTCCACAGTACTTCCAAGATTCGAGGGCTCAGTGGTCTCTTTTACATTAGAAAGGCTTTTTCCGTGTGTGTGTGTGTGTGTGTGTGTGTGTGTGTGTGTGTGTGTGTGTGTGTGTGTGTGTGTGTGTGTGTGTGTGTGTGTGTGTGTGTGTGTGTGTGTGTGTGTGTGTGTGCATGTGCATGTGTGTGCGTGTGTGTGTGCGTGTGTGTGCATGCGCGCGTGTGCGCACGTGTGTGCGTGTGTGTGTGTGTGTGTGTGTGTGTGTGTGTGTGTGTGTGTGCGTGTGTGTGTGTGCGTGTGTGTGTGTGCGTGTGTGTGTGTGTGTGTGTGTGTGTGCGTGTGTGTGTGTATATGTGTGTGTGTGTGTGTTTGTTTGTGTAATGTTGCATTATATGTATGAAAGGTTCATATATTTCTGTTGGAAAAAACATGAGATGTTTGGCTATCCAATTCAGGGAAACTAGAGGGAAGGCAGGAATGCTGACTCAAATAAACATTTTTTAACAGTTTTTACCACCAGTATCACTACATCAGTGATTCATTTGTCTGTGTTCCTCATCAGGAGTTCCACAGCACTGAATTTTCATTCTTTCATGCATTCCTTTTTTTTTTTTTTTTTTTTTTTTTTTGCATTTTATTTATTTTATGTGTGTGTGTATAAGTTTCTCCTTGGTTGATTTAGCTATTCTTATCATTTCCTGTTGTGCTGTATTAATTGGGCCTCTCTTTGCAAAAACTTTGTAGTATTCCATTCCCTCCCTCCATCCCTCTCATTAGCAGGCCTTTGTTTTCTTTATCCTGGCCTCATTTTCCTTCGACCTCTTTTTACCTCCCCCACAAACATCTCTTCCCTAATATACTGTATATGTGTATATATTGTGCATGTAAGTGTGTGTGTATTTATGTATGTGTGTATAACAACTATATTAATAGATGCTATATATTGTATGATGTGTTTACATACATATAATATAATGTGGCCTGTGTATATAATCTCGAAGAAAAATAAACAAGGCATTCAGAATCCTGGGCTCTGTGCAAAAACTAAATAAATAAATAAATAAACGCAAAAACACTTTTGTTTGTAGACAGAAGGTCTCCTGCACCCCCATAACTTGCTTAATTTCTATCTCTGTCTCTCTCTGTGGTCACACACCCTCAAGTAAAAAGGCTTGCTTCTTTATTAAGGATGTATTGAATTGGTAGGCAGTGTTAACATTTTCTCTTTGTATGCTTTTTTGCATGCCATGAAAACATCAGATGATTATCTACAGACTTGAAATGTGAACACAAGTTTATTTATTTATTTGTTCTTGTTACCTTAGCTTTCAGCTATCTGAATTTTTGTAATATATCTTGTTTGATGACATAATCAAATCTTCTTCCCCATTTCTGTCACCAGCACTTTGGTCCCAGTTTTCTACTGACAACGCTTGTGTATGTTGCTGTGTGCTTTCTGTGATTGTCCCTAATTTGCATCCCCTCTGCCTCTCAGTGATCAAGTTATTCTCAAGTAATGGCTTTCTCATTCCATGCAGAACGGTTTGGTTCATTTCATTACATGAGTGTTCTTTCCTTATTCTGTTGATGCTATTACATCACTAATATTTGTGCTGTGGTGTCCTACCTCCTCCCTTAGCTTTGTCCATATGCTACTGCTGTGTTTTCTGTTATCAGGCACACGTTAACAGACATCAGTGTGAGGGAGATGTGAGCTGATGAGATAATAAAAATGTACGTGGCATTCTATACACTGTATGGGAGCAAAACCTGAGAATAGTTACAGATTTGTGGTCAGAGAGGTGCACATTCCGGTCAGGAGATTCCGTAATTGACTCTGACAGCATCCTGCATGTTAGGCAGATCATTCAATTTTATTTCAGAAAAAGATTTTAGCAGAGAAGACAGCAAGGTACTAGGGGTAACTGATAAGCAGGCGATTATTTTTGGAGTACCTGTAGCTACCCTCAGCTGGACAAAAGTCTGGATAGGGTGATCAGTGCTGTGATGAAGCCAGCAGGGACTGAGTAGTGTGGATCCCCATGGAACTCTAGATAACCACAACAAATTAATCAGGGAGCAGTTTTACACTTACTCTAATACTTTGTAAACCGAAGTGAAGAAAATAGTTTAGAATTGCTTGTCCTGTTATTCAGTCCAAAGTTTATTACATGAAGTAAGTTATGTTTTCTGAGTTTTACAGTAGTTGGTTGCCTTAAAAAGCACTTTTATAGTATTGTTTTCTTTTATGATTCCATTTACAAAATCAGAAATACTTTGAATGTATAACAGCTATAGCAAGCAGTGTATCTATAGTAGGTGTACTGTTTTATATAACCTAATAAGGGACACACACACACCTATGCAGACAGTGTTTGGGATTTAAATCCCTTCACTAAAAATATGATGACAACCTTCTTATCTTTTTGCATATCACCTGTTGTATGATATATGGAATACAATGGTGATCCCTGGTTTTGTTACATATTTTTACCATAAAAGCAAAATTAGAACATATATCTTTTGTCTTCATTAGTGACAGCATTTAATAGTTGTATGTATGCCTAGAATCTCGTTAGTGACAGCATTTAATAGTTGTATGTGTGCCTAGAATCTCACAAACCTATTTGTAGTTGGAAGAGTTGTAATCTATTGGATATGTAAAGGTTATGTTAATCAAGTGTCCCAGATTTTGGACAGATGCCCCAGAATTTCCAGAGCTTTTTCTCTAAAAGGAAATGCCTCATAGTTAAATGACATAAAATATAAATGATAAAACTAAACACAGAGTGCCATTAGCCATTTTGAAAATAGCATTATTGGCAAAATGGAATCAGGTTCTTACTAACTAAAAATACGCTAACTAAAA
Organism: Protopterus annectens; assembly: GCF_019279795.1. Lineage (NCBI taxonomy): Eukaryota > Metazoa > Chordata > Ceratodontiformes > Protopteridae > Protopterus > Protopterus annectens. The sequence continues at coordinate 1,325,645,564 of NC_056741.1, read as the reverse complement.
AAAAGAAAAAAAGCTATAAACATTAACCTCGTTATAATACTAAAATGCAAAAAAAAAAAAAATCAGTCACAAATAAAAAATATAAATACTGTCCTTACTTGACTACCAGTAAAATTAACTTGTATTATTTAAAAAAGTAATTAAAGTCCAATAACTACACCAACAAAACAATCCTCCATTTATAGAAACCTACACAAACTGGCAAAAATCCTTCATAGAATCTTAGGCAGCTAGTACAGCCCCTGAAATTAAAAAAAAAAAATAGATCAGTGAGATAGAAGGGGTCTTGTTTGGGTGGTACATGAAGTAACTTGTACTGTAGGGTTAGGGGGATTTGGTTTTTGACTTCTTACTTTGCCAGTAAGCATGGCTCTTGAGCCCTAAACATATAATAAACAATATTTCATGTATTGCTCTCCCTTCCCCCAACACATATTCCATAAAAAGTTGGGCCCCATTAATCTGTGTTAATTGGTAATGGAGAGCTGCCAGATAAATTTACAGTTTACCCATGCAGAACCTAACTAATCTTGACAGTATGTGTACAGAAACTGAAGCATCTGATGATTGACATTTCTGTAACACTCAACACTACAGTTTTAGATTTATACTTAGATCGGAAGTAAAAAAAAAAGTTCTAAATCATAATTCAATAAGCTGCTACTATAATGAATGAAAAGCTTGCAAGTGTGCACAATAAATACAACTTAACTTCATTCATTGATTCACAACTATTCATTCATAAAATCTGGCCATAACAAAACGCAGGAAAGCTGAATGAATCCAGAAATGTATCACAGCAACAGCAAGCAAATAAAGCTAAAACCTGACACACTGAAAGACAAACTTCTTTTAAGCTGATGACCTATGCATGTGTATTTATAGTGGTGATGTTAGGAAGGTTCAAACTGAAAGCTGCAAACACTGTATCATGAAACTAATCTATTACATTGTAAGAATGGATGTAACACTGATGTTAAAGAGTTACATTTTTAAACTGAGACGAGTCAAAAAATTCTTCAGATGAGATGCTAAACCGAGGCCCTATTTTTCTGAGTTGATGATAGGTCAGGTGGATAAAAAAGATCCCTCAGCATTAATCAAAAAGAGCAAGGGAATTTTCTCAGTTCCCTGGCTAAATGTCCCCTAGTCTGTATATATACCTCATTAGGATTCTCCTGAAAAGAGGCCACCAGTCAAGTAATACTAATCTGGTCAACACAGAAGAAATAGAGAGACAGACAGATAGATAAATAGGTCCAACACCCAAAAATTAATTACAAATGTAACACGTTAAAGGCATACAATTACATTTCCTTGTTGGAGTTCAGGTTTCTTTAATTGAATGCACACTACCTATGTTCATTTTCCTCCAAAAAGGTTTGGTTGACAGATAAATTAATACCATGTGGAACAGGTAGCTGTATTGATTACCGAAGATCTTTTTTTTCTTTCTTTCTGTGTGTTATCACTTGAGTGTACAGAACATATAAAGGAGTACTTGCTTAGCCTATTTAGAAGAAGAATATGTAAAAAAAAAAAAACACAATGCTTACATTTCTAAGTGTATAGATTTTATCCCAAAGGTTTTCTAGGTTATTTAAATGTGTTCAGGAGTGTCTTGTTCAGCAGGTCTTAGGAAATATTGTACATACTATGTGTAACATGAAGTGATGTAGGAATATATTAGCAGTCACATTTTACTTCTTTTGATAAATAATTCTTTCTTAAAGTTGGCTGTATTTGTGTTGTAGCAAATAAGAGGTCAGTTTATTCCCCCAGGTGACCAGCACAGTTAATGAAAACTGTGACACTGTTTATGTTGTTAGTTATATGAGTCATGATTGGTGTATTTTGTGATGAGTGCAAGTCCTTGGAGGCTGGTACTTCTCAGGGAGTTGGAGAGGCAGAGTCTTACCTTTGGGTGAATATCTTTATTGGCACTGAACAGAACAATGTAATCCAATCTGTTTTTAAATTATATCCAGGATAACTCTTGCAGCAAGGTGGAGTGGTGGGTATTAGGTTGTACCCTTAGAATGAAATCAATGGTTTTATGAGACATGCATTCTAAGTTTTAGAGGAATTGATTTGTAATGTCAGTATATATGATGCAACCATGGAAAATGTGTTATGTAATAGAGTAGCAATTCTGGCTCAAAAGTTAGGTGTTAAGAAGTATCTTGTAATGCACAGAACACTGTGAATATGCTTGAAACTGGGAAAAAGATAAACTTGTTAAGAACTTACATAGCGTGAAACCCAATCTTAACAGTGCTTAGGGGTGCTTAACAAAATTTTGTTAAAGACACCCTAAATGCTGTAAAGAGTCTTTTTCTAGGGACTAACAGTGGCTAGTAAAGAACAGCAGCAGAATGTAAAACAGTTTTTAAAGGCTGTTAGAACGTCACCATGTCACACTTTCAAACAGAACGTGTGGAAGAATGAAGTGTTTAACAGTTTCTGCCAGAAAAGTACTTTGTTTCTAGCTGAAGTACCTCTCAACTTTCCCTGATTTTGCCTTATATTTTTGCCTGCCACTTGCAAAAATGTTTTTAGCTGCTGTGGTGCAACTTTTAGCATTGTTACTTCATAGCAAGAGGTTCTCTGGTTCGATTCTCAGCTGGCATGCCTCCTGTGCGGAGTCTGCATGTCCTCCCTGTGGTCACGTAGGTTTCCTCCAGGTGCTCCTGTTTCATCCCACATTCCAAAGAGATGCAGTGAGAGTGTGTGTGTGTGAGTGTGTGGTACGAATGAACTACTGCATCAGGGCTCGCTACCTGGCAGTGTGAACCTTGGCTCAAGATGGTTGTCACTGCTGAAGTGACACCCCGATCCCATGTGCAAAGTCCCATACATTACAGTTTCATACTTCTCATTGTTCAAAAAAGGCATTTCAATGCAAAACAGATTTTATTAACCATTTAAGTGAATCAGAGTAATATGTAAAAAATGTTCCTGATTTTGATCCTTTGTCTCATCTCCCCATTACGTTTGGATTTAACCAGAATTCTTAAGCAAAGAAGTTAAAAGGTATACTGCTGTCCATTTGATAGTACCAAATAAGTGCTTTACCAGCTTTCACAGCTGGTAAAACACTTCACATCCCTACACTCTCTCTTTCATGATTTTTCTTAAGATAAAGACATGAAAAGGCAAGATTATTTCTCCTCTTTCTGTCATATATCTGTTGGAGTCCCATAAGGCTCCATCCAAGGACCACTACTGTTTAACTTATTAATCAATGACTTAAACACAGCATCCAAAGAGGCCACCATAATACATTGCACTGATGACTTACATCTAATATGTACTCCTAGGATACTACTCACACTCCACTCACTTACCCAGAAATCCTTTTCCTCCATAGAATCCAAAAAAAAAAATATTTCTGTCCCCCACCAAATAAATAAATAAATAAATAAAAATCAACAAATAAGTAAACTACCTTTATTATATTGTCATCCAACAAAACCTACATAGAACTGGTATCCTACACCAAACTACTAGGTCTGATTATAGACGACCACCTGAAATCTGATCTCTACCTTCCACAAGCCATAAAGAAGACAAAGGGAAAGGTAGGCTGCTTCTGCCTAATGAAACACTACCTTATTGACTATGCTAGACAAAACATAGACACTTCTTTCTACTCCCCACCCAATAATATATCTCTCCAATCTTAACCAATGTCATCTACTCTCTATCAACCAAACTAGAACAATGCTACAATAAAGTAGCCAAATTTGCAACTAACCAGCAATATGGGTCACATCACTGCCTTTCACTAAAACTATTAAACTGACTCAAACTAAATGATTCTCTATTGTGCTTACAGTTTATTACAACCTCCAAACTACTGTACAGCCCTGAAAAATGTCCATTTCTCCACTCCATCATACGCCCTCACACTACCAAGAGACATCTACTCTCCACTGACAAATCATTACTGTCCATTACTAAACCTAACAACAGAGCAGGATACACCCTGTATTCACACAGCATTGTTCATGACTGGAATACTTTTCTACTTCACTTAAAATAATCTGCAAACTGAAATATTTTAAATGCCAACTGAAGCAACTCCTAATAGATAAATGGCTTTGTACCGTCAGCTCTCTGGTGACACTGATACTGATATAGCTGTATGAAATTGTGCCATAACCCTCTGCACAAAACGTAATGTAATATTATCTCAACTATACCCTCCTCTGTCATCTGATCTCTTTTATTTTCCTTGTGCCTCCTAATCTCCTTCCTTTCTTTGAGCTGCTCCCTCTTATCTTTCTAAATTCTAGATTTTGAAAATGTTTTTATAGTAATAAATATTCTTACATAATGCATACTGATGGTATTGCACCGCATATACCTCCCTATATTAAAAAGTTACTCATATACATCCAATGTAACTGTGTTATTTTTAATTGAAACTGTTTGAAAAGTATGTAACCGATGTCAAGGGTGTTTCAATAATGGCACTGTTGCTCAGGAATGAAACTGGCTGTAAATGATGAAACAATACAAGTGATGTCCATGATGTTTGTATAATGGAGCTTTTCTCCCTGGGCCTACACTGAAAAAGGTCACTGCTCAGATGGACTTTCCTGGTAAACAAATGCCAATAAATAAATAAACGATGTAACTGTTAGTACATGGAGCAGATAAAGCTCCATGTATTGCAAAGAATTACGATTGGGTCTCTGAGCATAACCTTCTACTATGTGCCCTTGGCATGGATGCTAAAAATCACTTTTCAAGCTTCACTCTCAAGGTGAATTTGTTGGCATTCATGTCTACAAAACACATGTCAATTATGATCAGAAACTTGATCATAATCCTTAGTATTTAATGCAGTACGACAAGTGTTACATTCTATTTGTTTAAGGTTGCATGTAACTAGCCTTCTAATGAAAATGTGTCACTTATAATGCAGCCCAGCTATATTTTATTTTGTTAGAATATGGCATATTACTACATAAACCAGTTGTAATTTGTAGCATTTGGTAGAACTGTTTTTGTAATGGGTACTTCTGAATAAAGTGGTCTTGCGTTCTGAGGTGTTATCTATAAGATGAGAGTCCCTGCCATCTCTCTAATACAAGAAAACCTGTTTGTAGCTTTGCTTGAACCGCCATGTGATTGTTTTTGTTGAAGAGTAGTGCCATGTCAGCTGTGTATTGCACTCTCTGTGGTATATACAGGGTTTAGTAACAGGTGTCGTAATGTGGAGCCTTGGGAAACCTCGTTTGCAGTATAGTATTTGTATAGCTCATGGCATTCTCTTACATTGTATTTCCTTTTTATAAGTACCTGCAAAACCGTTTGAAAGAGATTGGATGAAAACCTAAGCTATCATTTTATTAGTCCTTTGTGGCTGATGGCATTGAATGATTAAGACAAATATAAGAAAAGTCCTGCCATTACTTTACTTTTGTCTAGGCTATCCCTTATTAGGCAAGTAACAGAAGGTCTGTATTAATGGAATATTCTTTGTAAAAGTTATGCTGTTGTTTATTTAGCAGATTAATCTCTTCAGTATGGTGGGGCGGCCGCGATGGTGCAGTGGTTAGCATTGCCACCTCACAGCAAGAGGTTCTCCTGTTTGATCCTTGGCTGGGGTGCCTACTGTGTGGAGTCTGCATGTCCTCCCTGTGGTCGCGTGGGTTTCCTCCGGGTGCTTCGGTTTCCTCCCACATCCCAAAGACATGCTGTAGGTGGATTGGACACTCTAAAATGGCCCTAGGCATGAGTGCATGTGTGTGTGTGTATATGTGTGCCTTCTGTGGGAGGTTGGGCACCAGGCTGGCAACTCAACACCATAAAAACTCCACTGCCAATCATGAGCAGAGAGGTGATCCGCTGTGGCGACCCCTAACCGGGAACAAGCTGAAAGAGAAGAAGAAGAATCTCTTCAGTATGGTGGGTGACTTGTTGGTGATTGTTTGTCAGTATGGTGGGTGACTTGTTGGCGATTGTTTATCAGTTAGTACAAAAGATAATGGCTATGAGTTTCAAATGGTCTTCATCCCGTAGTTCTAGGTTTGTGTTTCTCAGTCTCCATTTGGCTGTTGTGTGACTTTAAGTAAGTCATTTTAACTAACAGTATCTCCAGGCATCCACTGAAAATTAGTATCAAGGCAGTTAACAAAAACAAATATTTTCTGGAATAAAACCTTCAGTCAGACTTTAGAAATGGGATTTGAATGTTACCTCAGTAGTCAGATCTGGTGATTCAATCTCACCAAAAATACTGGTGCAGTAACACCTGTGCCAGTCCTTAAGATGATGGAACAAGCCACGGCAAGGCTCAGATCACTTACTGTTATTACCACTGTCCTGACAGACCAATATGAAACTTTATATATATATATATATATATATATATATATATATATATATATATGTATACACACATATATGTGTGTTTGTGTGTGTGTGTGTGTGTGTGTGTGTGTGTATATATGTATATTATATGAAATACATATAAGTGCTTCTGAAATGCATAATGCACGTGTATTTGTACATATCTGTTTGTGCTTGTGTAGGTGGTGCATGGGGAAACCATTTTTAATTATTAATTTATTTATTGAGTTGGTAGATACCACCAGCTATAGCTGGTCTTTTTTCACAACAGGCCTAAGGAACAGGGCTCAGTTATGAGATTTTTTATTGGTTAAATTGTTTAATTCAGTTGGTTCACTGTTTTAATACAGCTCCATAGAGTCAGGTGACCAGCCATTGCTCTGCTGTATTCATTTGTGAAATCCAAGGAATCTGTTGCATTCTGCTAACCATAAATACAATTTTATACTGTATTTTGCACTTTTAAACAGTATTTTTGATATATTGCTGATTTTTTTAAAACTGTTCTTGTTGATTTGTTGCATGTTTTGTCTGCTGTAGCATAGACTAGGTTCAGACCTGCTGAATCTGGTTCTTTTTGCTAAACTGAGCACTAAACCAGGCATCTTTTGTTGGAGAGGGCCTCCCTGCACCCTTGTGGCAGGAGAGTGCAGTTAGGTCTTATCTGATTGAAGGTTGCTGGAACAGGGCTCAGTTTTGAGCTCTTTTATTGTTTAAATTGTTTAATTCAGTTTGCTCACTGTTGTTTGTGTGGGTTTGTACTTGCTTTAACACAGCTCCACAGAGTTAGGTGACCAGCCACTGCTCTGCTGTATTCATCTGTTTACCCATAGTGAACCACAGTGCACCATCGTGTACTAGCATGCAATGGGGGTAACCATTGGCAGTTATAGATGCAAAACATCATTAGATACATTTTCTCTTAGTAGCTGCATGTGATCTGGCTGAGAAGTCCTTAAATTGTGCTGAGTTGCTCAGAGAGCTCCTCAGCTACACTTTTGCCCCTTAAGCAGTCCCAAAAACACCAAATTTAGTCTCATACCATTTAGAGAACCCCTAGTAGTATAAATCCTTTGTAGAACATTCTATTAGTATAGACCCCGCTTAGAGCACCCACTTATACCACACCCCTCCATTTTCTCACCTGACTGTGAAAACAGGTTTTAACCTAATATTATGGGTGGTCAGTTTCCCTCCATTTCTCCTGCCAGCCTGATTGACATGGGTATACTGAGGCAGTGTAGAAACTACCTCATGTACAGTGACAACCCTCTATTCCTAAATCACCCAAGTACAATCTGTGAGAGATGCATCTACACTAAGAATCTGGAATCCTTGCTGTCTTGTGCACAGAACAGTAACATGAACAGATTATCAGCACACATACTACACCTCCTATGCAAACCATGCACTTAACACATAAACCATCATACATGAAGGTACTCACCAGAAACCTACCTAAACACCAGAGACCTTCCAAACACAAACATGCTACACCTAATACAGCACCTACAGCACTCAATACAAACAAAAACACAAGCACCAGTGTCTTACCAAATAAGCCCCATAAGGCAAAGCACATCTAAATCAATTTTTTTAGTCATAGGTCACTCCATTGTAAGACACACTGATGTCCCACTCACCAGGCTGGACAAGGAGAAGGTTACGGTCAGCTGTCTATCGGGTGCCAGGATCCATCAGATCACACATGCTCTCAAGTCTCTCAACAACAAGTACCATTATGAAACGGAATACACAAACAGCAAGCCAGTCCCAGAAGCAGTAATGGAGGCAAAAATGAATTCAATAACTTTAATCACCTACACAGATTGAGCTCTTTTGTAAACTAAGTTACTTCATCAGAATCAATTCAATAAAAAATAACACCATCCTTCTATACCCCTCCTATTGATCACATGATCCATTACACAACAAGTCCACATTATTAAAAAGCCACAGGCTCCAAATTTAAAAATACTCCATAAAGCAAAACATGTATCAATCAAAGTAAAACATTTTTTGCAAAGAGAGAATTTTTGGGAGGCCAATCTGATCTGGTAGAGAATGTGTTGAAATGTAATTAAACATTTAATCCTCCCTTATTATTGCCCCTGATTATTTTTGAAAAAATGGTTGAACTTGACTTTAGATCCCTCAGAAAGATCAGCTATAAGAACAAGTGTAACCTCAGTTCCCAGGAATCCAAATTGTTATATGAATTAGGTTCATAGTTTAGTAGGTTCATAGTTTAGTACTAGGCTAACTGCCCCTGCAAGCCATTTTAAACCTAGCCACTTATCCCTTGTGAGACTCAAACCCTGCACCTTGTGTTTGCAAGGCCAACACCTTATCCATTAAGCCACCCTCCTAACCCACTAACAATAAGAAGCTGAGAGTCGTGAAGCCTGACAAAGGGGGAAGGGTGGTGGTAATGAATAAAGATGGTTATGTCTATAAGATGATGTGCCATGTAACTAATTGGGATTTGTACAAAGAAACATCTTTGAACTACATCAACCTAGCATATCGCAGAATTGATTTTTTTCTTGCTGGATATGGTGGATGAGGGTGAAATTACATCAGAAGTTCACATGTTTCTTCATGTACAGCACCCAGCGGTACCCTGTATCTTTGGTATCCCCAAGATTCACAAATGTACCATTGACCCATCAATGAGACCAATTGTTAATGCTAGGAAGTCTAAAACTACCCTCTTGGAGTTTTTGTTGACACTTTGCTCAAAGATTGTTTAAAGTCATTTGAACATGTTTGTAAAGACTCATTGGACTTCTTGTTGAAAATTAAGAACCTTGAGTACTCAAAAGACTGTATATTTTTGACTGTAGATGTCACTGAATTATTTAATAGTATACCACATGAGCAAGGGCTTGAATGGTTTCATGACTTTTTGTGTGAGAACATTGATTTCAATAACGATATTGTCAATGTATTAGTCGTGTATGGAGTTAGTTTTGAAATATAACTTTGTTTTGCTGGAAGGACAGTATTATAGGCAAAGAAAGGGAGTAGCCATGGGGGCATCATGCACCCCCATATTTGCCAACATAGTGCTACTACAATGGGAAAGACATGTCCTCTTCAGACATTTTGATGTTAAACCATGGCAATTATATTTATGTTTTTTGGACAATATTTTTTATCGTCTGAGATAGGCCCTTTAATGAGATTGAAGGTTTTATGAAATGTATTAATTCCTCTACATCCTTCCTGAGGTTTACCCACTTGGTACACAATGAAAGCATCAAATATTTAGACGTTACCATCTCTAAAGACTACCAAGAAAAGAAATGGGTTAGTACAATTTATAGAAAACCCACTTACAGTAATAGTTTACTACATTTTGAGAGCAATCATGCTTTACATCAAAGAACGGGAATTATTAAAAGTAAATACATCAGAGTGGCCAGAATGGTTTCATCACATAACTAACTGGTTGTTGAATGTGAGAATTTGAAAGACATGTTGCTTAAAAGGGGGTATCCCGGGGGTTAAGTTGTCCCAATCCACGACAATATAGTTGAGAGAAGATAGAATGGGGACATTGTCCCTTTAATACATTCTACTTACACCTCAGTTCTCCGGGTAGATACCAGGGGAAGAATAGATGCTTCCAAAATTAACTGAGCATTTATTACTGAGTTTTGTAATGAGGCTCACCAGATTAGATGTGTCTTGGTTAAAAACTGGCAGATTTTTTCCCTTTTCAAAGAGATTGGGGAAAAGCTTGGAAGGATCCCCACAGTTGTTTTTAGGAGGGGTAAGACCACAAAAAACTTTCTGGAACATGCTACTGTACACTGTGAGTATGGTTGTAGTAACAGAAGAGCTGATACCTACAGGTGTGGTCACTGTAATTATTGCAATATTTTGGAAGGTGACCACATCACTCTCAACCCTATGTTTATTAAGTCAAAGGGTTTTAGTAGCTGCAACAATTTTGGGATTGTGTATGCTGCTATTTGTCAAACTTGTCAGAGTTATTATGTTGGCAAAAGTAAGAGAAAAATTAGGGAGCGTATATATATATATATATATATATATATATATATATATATATATATATATATATATATATAAAAAGCACAAAATGAACACGAGGAAACAAGATTCTAGAAATGCCCTGGCGAAACACATTATTGAGTTTCCAGGCCATTTTTTTTCATTTTTTGTGCTGGAGCAAGTGTTGCAAGATATAGGGGGGGATGGGATGACATGTTGGAGGAAAGGGAACTACGTTGTCTCCCCCCCCCCCCGGTTTGAACTAAGGAGTATCAATAGCTAGCATTTTAAAACTTATCATATTTAGTCAAACTAGTACAACATTATTTTAAGGGTGAATTTATGCACTCAATATATTTTTACATTTTTATTTTTATGATTAAGTATTTTTCAGTTTGTTTGCTCTTTGCAAAAGATTTTTTACTTTGGTTGATACATTTTTTGCTTTATGGAGTGTTTTTAAATTTGGAGCCTGTGGCTTTTAAATAATATGGACTTGTTGTGTAATGGATCATGTGATCAATGGGAGGGGTATATAAGGATGGTGTTATTTTTTATTGAATTGATTCTGATTAAGTAACTTAGTTTACGAAAGCGCTTAATCTGTGTAGGTGATTAAAGTTATTGAATTAATTTTTGCCGCCATTACTGCTTCTGGGACTGACTTGCTGTTTGTGTATTTCATTTTATAATGTTTTGTTTCTTTTGGTTATTTGGCGTTTTGTGAAGTACCATTATAACTCCATCATAGTTCATGTTGGTGTGAATGGCTTGAGACGTACCACTATATGAAGAGAGACATGATTGAGCTCTCTGAATATGTATCCCAGGCAGGTATGTCTCTAGCCTTAAACAGCATTCTACCCTCATGTAGGGTGATACCACAATATAACAAAAAATGATCGATTTCAACAATTAGTTTAGTTTCTGGTGTCATTCTAAGGGGATCCGGTTCCAGTCAGCCTGGAATGACATGGTTGACAGACCACACTGCTTTGCCAGAGATGGTCTTTACCTGTCACCTCTTGGCTTTCAGTTACTGACTAAGGCATTTGCCTCTCCCATACTGCCTTTTTTACGCAAAGTCTCAAGTACAACATTTCCAATGTGAAAATATCACTCACAAATAAATTAAATGTTATGCTGCTAAACGCTAGGAGTTTAAATCAGAAACTGCACTCTCTGTAAGCACTCCTCTCTCTGGAGGATGTTAATGTTTGTGCAATCACAGAAACTTGGTTCAGGGCTGTAGAGAGTACTCTGGCCTTGCAAGGCTACAATGCCTTCCACACTTTCAGACTGCAAAATGAATGTGTGGGAACCAAAGGAGGAGGAGTATCTATCTTCATCAAATATAAATACAGCTCTAAACTGGTTAGACAGGAAAATTCCATGAAGTTACTCCAAGTTCAACTAACTGTGGGTAAGACCCCCCCATCAAGTCATAGTTAGCTGTATGCCCCCTTTAATGAACCAAGATACCCATACTGCTTATTTGGACCTACTTGAGTCAATCAAATTACAACCAAACACACTAGTCATAGGTGATTTTAGCTATCCCTCCATTAAATGGGAAACTTATACAAGTACCAACATATTCACACAAAGATTCCTGGACTTTCCACAAGGGGCTCAAATATTCTCGACCTGTTCCTTATCAACATGGGTGACTGTTGCACCACCACAAGTATAGGACCCTCACTGGTTAAATCTGATCACAAATCAGTCACATTTGAAGTAGCTATAACACCTAAACCCCTCTAAGGTGAAATCTTACTAAAAAATTTCACCAAAGCTAATTTTACCTTCCTAGGATATGGCATACATAATTTCCAGGCTCCTGTTCCCACAGATGGCATTGACAACTATACTAAGTTATACACAAATGCCCTGTACAAACACTTATACAAATGTATTGACGCAGCTGTACCTGATAGGATCAAAACAAGATCCTCTAGGTAAAACAAGCCTCCCTGGTGGACATCTAGCAATAATAAGTTATTCAACAAGAGGAAGAAGCTGCTGTCTAAGAATATAAAAGAGATTTCCCAGCAATGGAAGAACACCCTCCTCTGCTTGAACAAACAAATAAGACAACTTATAAAATTCTCTAAGGGCAACTTCAAAAGAAATTTAGCAACCATAGCTAAGGATAACCATAAGGCATTCTTTACGTATATCCGATTATTATTTATGGGCGGCACAGTGGTGCAGCGGTTAACGTTGTCGCCTCACAGCAAGAGGTTCACCAGTTCGATTCTCGGCTGGGGTGCCTTCTGTGTGGAGTTTGCATGTTCTCCCTGTGTTCGCGTGGGTTTCCTCCGGTTTCCTCCCACATTCCAAAGACATGCATCTGGAGCATTTCTCCCCGGGCCTCCGCTGAAAACAGGCTCTGAGGAACCTAGTCGGACTTTCCCGGTCAACAAATGATAAATAAAATAAAATAAAATTTATTTTACTTTTGTTGACTGGGTTTTCCAGCTGAGTTGATAGCCTTTTTTAATGGAGGCCCAGGGAGGAAAGCTCCACAAATTACAATAAATTTTAAATGAAAATAGTAATTATAAACAAAGCATTAACATTTTCAACTTGGAACAGTAAATCATAAAACTTACAGTGCTGGAGTTGACATTTGACTTAAGATTTGTGCAGAAACAGAATGCAAACTTTATAAGTACAGCTAAGGTAGTTACAGCTGGTGAAGATCGTACAGGCAGTATATCAGTAAAAATATTTTTCAGATTGAGTGACAGGTAATTACCTGGATAAAATGATTAAGCGCTAACATACAACTGAAGTAAGATTAATGAGGGCAGACAGTGATCTACATAGTAGAGGAAGACAGTTTATGAAGGGTGAATACAGTGGCATGACCAGGAGCTTTTTATGTAGTCTTTGGTGGCTGATTTAAATTCTATGAGTTGTTTAAGTGAGCTAATTTGCAATGGGAGTTTGTTCCGAGAAATGGTAGAAAAGTAGCTGCAGAGGTTTTGACCAATTTTGCTCTTGGGTTTATAGGTTTGTAGTAGGTCTTGGTCTCAGCTTTGGAGAGTTCTAGAAGGAATGTAGAAGGAGATAAGCAGAGACAAGTTGGGACAGAAAGATGGTTGGTACAAGATAGAGTGGATAATCTGAAGCTGTGGGAAGAGAAGCTGGTGGGGTAATTCTAGCCAGTTTAAGTGTTTTAAAGGGAGACGTTGATGAGATCTATAGCTTTGATTCATGGCAAATTGGGCGACTTTGTTATAGGTAGTTTCTAGCTTAGTTTGGAGAGAGGTTTGGAGGTTGGTGTGGATCTGAGAGCTATACAGTAGACTTGGCAGGTGATAGGCATGAGACAGGGAGATTTTAGCTTTGTTGGATAGGAACTTTTTATTTCTGTATAACAGACTGAGTTTTTGATGAGTTTTCTTAATACAATTATTAACATGCAAATCAAATTTCAATTGGTCATCTATCATGACCCCTAGAAGTTTTGTGTTGAGTTCAGCTATGATAGGTGTTTTATTTAGAGAATGGATATCAAAAGTGGATATAAGGTGGTTTAGATTTTTGGGAAGAAAAAGTAAGAGTTTTTTTTTTTTAGGATTCAGAACTAGCTGGTTGTTAGAGAGCCAGGTTTCAACAGAGCTGAAGCCTTTCTGAGTAATAGATTTTAAGTCAGTGAGGGTGTCTGCAATGGTGATGACTGTAGAATCATCTGCATATTGGATGAGGGATGACTGAGGGCAGGAGGTATAGAGTAGATTAGTAAAGATATTGAAGAGTAGTGGGCGAGGAAGGGAGACAGCAGAGAGCTATTTTACTGATTGTAATCTGTCTTTGAGGTGACTAGCAAACCTGGCAATGGTAGAGGTGGCAAAGTTAAGCTTAGACAGTTTGTCCAGTAGAAAGGAGTGACAGACTGTATCAAATGCTTTTGAGAGATCGAGGAATAAGCATGACACTAGGTTATTGTTTTCTCTGGCCAGCGAAATAGTGTTGATAAAGGATAGAGGGAAGTAGTGGTGCTATGTTTTGGATGAAAGCCATGTTGTGTGGGGGTAAGTAGATTGTTTTGAAGTAAGTGTTTCATGACTTGCTTGTGCACACATTTTTCTAATATTTTTGAGAGAGGTGACAGGATGGCTATGGGTCTGAACCTGGAGATATCTATGGAGTTACCTCCTTTGTGTATAGGTAGAGTATAGAATTCTTTCCAGATAGAGGGAACTTTGGATTCAGAGATAGAACAGTTTATCAGCATAGCGACTAGGAAAGGTAGAGTCAGCTGCTATCTGAAGGAAGTAGGGAGGTATGTTATCAGCAGATGTAGAGCAGGTTTTAGTTTGCAAAGTGGAGATTTAATGTAGCTGGTGGGTATTGGTTTAAGGGAAAATATGCTAGTAGAAGTCTGACTAGAGGAAGGGTCAGGTAGATCTGTAGAGGAAATCTTTTCATCTTACTAATGGATACTATGAAGAAGGATTTGAAGATAGAAGCTGTTTCTTGGGGTGTATTTGTTGGGCAAGGATTAGGAGATGAGGGGTTACCAGGATGTAGTATTTGATTTATTGAGTGCCAGAATTTCTTTGGATTTGATCTTTGTGAAGAAGGTGGGTCATTATAGAAATTGTTTTTGTCTTTATGTTTTTTTAGTAAGGTTTCTGAGTTCTTTATATTTTTGTAAGTGAATGGGTAGCTTAGTTTTTTACCTAAGTTTTCCACATTCTGTCCCTTGCTTTAGTTAGACAGGGGATATGTTAGATTTGACACGTACTGTGTGCAGGGGTGCAAATGAGGTAAGGAAATTTAGGAAGGCTGAGTTGAATGAGTATACTGCTTCATTTAGAGGGAGATGGGTTAGAGAAGACCAATTTATTTTGGAGAGGAGGGTATTAAAGGTTTCTGGATGGAAGTTTGATAGTTTGCGACATTCAATTTATCTATGTGGTCTGGGGAAACTGGAGAGAATCTTAGAACTTTTATTGGGGAGTGGTCGCTTAGACTGTCAAGCAAAGTTTCAGGGTTATGATATTTATGTGGGTCTGAGACTAAAATCCAGTCAATAAATGAGCCAGAGTTGCAAGATTTATTAGCACTGGTGGGTGTAGAGATAATCTGAGTAAAGCTGTGCAAGTTGACACATAAAGTGGAGTTAGGTGAGCAGAGGGATAGCCAATTTATACTGACATCCCCTACGAGATAATTTCATTATGTATATGTTGATTAAGCCATGATAGAATATGTTCAAGTAGGGGAATGTTGTCACCAGGGGATATATAGATGGCTACCACAGTAATATGACTGTTACGTTTAAGATTGGCTATCAGGAGTTCAGCAGCTAGAAAGGATGGGGTTGGTTTATCTAGAGATGTGATTGTAAGATGGTTTAAGTATGCAATGGCTACTCCACCACCTTTTTTATTTTGATGGTCAAGTCAAAGTATATTATACCCTGGAGGGAGGAAATCTTTATTAGAGTTAAGAGGTTTTGGCCATATTTCAGTGAGGGTAATAATATCTGGGGATTGAGTTGACATCCAGGCATGACATTAAGTAACTTTAGTTAGTACACTTCTAATATTCGTAGAGTAAAAAGATGTATGTATTTTTGGGAGAGTAAGGTGTCCAGTGATGGGGGGGGGGGTCAGTTGAATTGTTGACAGGGGGAAGAGAGTTTGGCCCTGGATTTGGGTGAATATCTCTTGATAGTAGTAGAGTTTTAGGGAAAATGTTTACATTATAGAGAGAAGGGTAGTGGATGAAGTATTTTATTTTACTTTTTGGAAAATTTGTTGGGGAAGGAAGTATTTTGGTTTTGGGAAGAAGAGTGTTTGTAGGAAAGATGGAAGGAGAGATTTCAAATGAGTTAAAAGGTTGTGTAAAGGCTTTCGGGTGAGTGGATGTTGGAGATGAATTTTCAGGTGTTGGTTGGACAGTATAATAGATGAGGAGGTAAAGAAGAAGTAAATGAGGCATGTAGAGGAATGTTGGAAACATATTGGTTGGGTCAATGAGGGAGGTGAGTAATAGGAAGCAAGAACGATGGAAGTAAATTGCTATAAAGATATTATTAACAGTTTCAGAGTAAATAGGGAGAAGGAGGGATGACTCATGTAGAGGGAGATGGAAAAGCTGAAATAGTCAGTACAGACCTGGTGAATATCTAGTTGTGAGGTATAACTTGTTGGCTTGATCAGAGGATGGGAAGGGGAGGGGTTAGAGGTGAGGGGTAAAGGAGAGATTAGGCATAAATTAAATGATATTGGGGTGAGTGAGAATGGGGGTAGGGTAGCGGAGCAGATTGAGCCCGAGCGTGGCAGGGTTGAATGGAGATTTCAGGCTGTATCCCTTATATGTCAACAGAGAAGAAACAAACAATCACCAAGAGAAGAACAAAGTTGGAGGGACTGATAGCTGTCTTAGGTGTAGTTATTGTAACCAGGAGGAGGCAAGTAGAGAGGTGGGAGAGAAGAAAAGAGTGTTCTGCAAGTGGATGAAGGAAAAAAAAAAGAGTATTAAGTAAGTGTACGAAGGACAGGGAAGATGGCAAGAGGATGAGAAAGTTTGTTATTGAGTGAGAGTGAGGAAACACCAGGGGAGTACCAGGGGTGGGTGACAGAGGAGAAAATTGACAGGGTATAAGGGCACGTAGAGCTGAAGAGATAGAAGATAGGAAGGTAGGCTACACAGGGATAGGAGCAAGAGAACAAGAGTAAGAACAGTTCTGGGTGATGTACAAAGGGGCCACTAGATTGGGTACAACTTCAGGTCAAAAATAAAGTAAGATTACAAGGCACATGCATTAATTATTTATGGAGGAAGACTGGATCCTGTAGGAGGTTCAGGTGTCACAGTAGGAAAAATAACAATTATTGCACAGAAGATCTTTCACTTGTGTGAAGCTTATCTGGGAGCTTCGGGCATTGCTGGGATGAAGAGGTCCGAGAGGGTGTATAACATTAATTATTTATATGGAAAACTGGATCCTGTAGGAGGTTTGGGTGTCCAGTAGGAAAAATACAACTATTGCACAGAAGATCTTTCTGTTGAGTGAAGCTTATCTGGGAGCCTCAGACAACACTGGGATGAAGAGGTCTGAGAGGGTGTATAACAAATTACAGTTGTACAGGGTGAACATCAAACTAACAGCATTCGTACATCACCATGAAGGCAGGAGTTAATTGATGAGAGTAGAATAGAGGTAGAAAGGTGTGCTGAAAATGGCTAACCTATTAGCTGTGGTGTGAAAATGGCTAACCTATTAGGTTTGATGAAATTTCGCCCCCTGTCCCCTCCAAACATTACACAAAGCATTCCCTCTACAACCCCCCATCTTGCCTCTCCAAAGATCAAGTCATTAATGCTCTCTCCAAGGCCAAAAATACAGCCTCTATGGGACTGGATGGCATCTCAGAGTGCATTTTAAATGGTCTAATATACGAGTTAGCAACTCCATTAGGTACTGTCCTCAACCACAGCCTAAGTACTGGTTTTGTCTCTGCTGAATGGAAAACAGCTACTGTCACCCCCTTCATAAAGGTAGTATAGCAAAAGACCCTGGGAACTGCAGACCCATAAGCTTAACCAGCCTTATCTGTAAGGCCATGGAACGAATCATCATGGACCTTATAAATAAAGATATAGGTGATCTCCAAACCCTTGATCTGACACAGTTTGGTTTTGTCAAAGGCAGATCATGCCTGTTAAACCTGCTAGACTTCTTCAAAAACATCACCAGAGCCATAGACAAAGACAAATCTGTGCATACAGCCTTTCTTGACTTAGCCAAAGCCTTCGACACAATCCCACATTCTGGCATCATTGATAGACTCTCCCATTTGAATATCAGTCCTTATGTTGTCAGGTGGTTGCTAACTGGCTCACCGACAGATCACACTCAGTCAATGTTGGGGACTTTACATCAACCAGCAGACCCGTCACCAGTGTGGTTCCACAGGGGTTTAATGTTGTGCCCCCCTTTTGTTTGAAATATACTTCTCAGAAGTTCAGACCAAAACAGAGGGGCTGTGGCTGACTAAGTTTGCTGATGACTGCAAATTAGGTACAATCACTGAATCCCCAAATGATGTCAATATACTTCAAGAAGGACTTACACAAACCAATGATTGGTGCCAAAGCCATGGGCTCAAACTCAGTACTAAAAATGCATTATCATCCCCTCCTGTAAAAACGATATTGATGCAGACTATCATATAAATAATAAAACCTAAGTAACAACTTAGTAGTGAGAGACTTGGGAATGCAAGCTGATTGTAGCCTAAACTTTGACCACCATGTGTCTACTGTGGTAAGGGAGGCATTCTACATTGTACACCTCATTAGCAAAGGCATTGTGTCAAGAATGTAAGAGGTCATAACTCCCTTGTACTCAACCCTTATCAGGTCAGTAATTGAGTACAATGCTCCCTTTGGTATGTACCTTAGCAGACACCTGCAGCAACTAGAGACGTCAGCGATTTCTAACCAAGAAAATTCAGGGTCTCCAGCACATGTCATACATTGACAGACTGAAGTCACTGTCACTGTACTCAGTAGTGTACAGACTACTTACAGGAGACTTGTGCCTGGCCTACAGAGCAAGCTTGGATCAAAATCTAATGGAAATAGTACACATCCACAAGTCAAATGGGGCAAGGGCCACCCACTCCAAGGACCTTAACCTGGCCTGCAACATAAATTGGATGTGCTGGAGAGACAGATATGTCTGTCAGAGGTTGTCGCTTCTCTGGAATAGGCTACCAATTCACATCAAACGGAGCCCCTCTATGACCCTGTTTAAATGTAGCCCAGATAACTGGATGGGAAACCATAAATTCCTGCTGGAAATTTCACCTATGACCCCCTTACATATGGGCAGTCATTGCTAACTAAGATCTCGAGTTTTAGCAAGATCCTTTATTTTGGGTTTCTCTAGTATTATATTGGGTATACACAGCTAGGCTTATAAAGACCTCCAGGTCAACAGGCCAGTAACCATCTATGAACCTATGATACCTATTCTGACTAGGAGCAGTTCTGATGGGACAGTTGTAAGCTGTTCGGTTCCTGTTATATAAGCCTGCGAGATGTCTTGTCTTGTTATGAAAACATGAAGAAGGAACTGCTAGTTGGCACTACTGCAGATGTGCTGGAAAGTAAAATAACACTGATTCAGTGGCAGACTTAACAGATTAATATCATGAAATTTCTTACTTTTAGTGGTTAAACAGGAAGACAAAAAAATGCAAGCTTAATCTTAACATGACCAACTTAAAATTAAAAACTGGGAAACAAGATTGGGAAGGTGGCCTAATGGTTAAGGTGTTTGCCTCACAAACACAAGGTGTAGGGTTTGAGTCTCACAAGGGATACTTGGCTAGGCTTAAAATGACTCGCAAGGGCAGTTAGCTTAATATGAATCTATGAACCTATGAACCTAAGAGTTTCACTGGGCAGCGCACTTTGTAATTTGATATTTCTGCTTTCTTTTTTAAGTTTTTTAGCAATATTTGACAGCTGCTGATTGATTTTGGGAAGTGGATTAATGAAACTTGGCTTATGGAGAACCTGATTACTGCAGTATGTGAAGTTGCAGTTTTAAGGAAGTCAAGCAGGAGGATCAAAGCCTGTCATGAGAGGAAGAAGCCAAAACCTTGTTATAAAAGATGGGACCGACAGAGACAGAGAGAGTCGTGACACTCTCTGGCAATGACAGGAAGCACAGTAGCGAGACACACAGACAATGGGCTGTACATCATGAGGCTAAATGTTAAGATTTTTGGTCCCTCTGGTAGCATCTAATACCCGGTTCTGCTCCCTAATTTGTTACCTCTCAATACATAACAAAAAAAAAAAAAACTTCTTCTTTCATATGGCACTCCTCACCTGTTTCCTAAGGAGCACCAGGTCTGATGTGCTTCTCAATTTGAGGTACAAAAACAGGGTCTCTTTTATCCTTCTATCTTGTACTTTGAAAACATGTAGCTAACTACTTGCCTTAAGTTATACTACACATAAAGCACTGAACCAGACCTAACTGCAAAAACAGTATTTCCAGTTGGTACAGGAATAAATGCACTACCAAATGACTGGCAGATCCCACCCCCTTAATTCCTTGCTCCCTTTTCCTCACCTTGGCTTCATTTCTGTCTGGTAGACAAAGCGTATGTTTTGGAGAGGCACATAAGGTTAGGCCTGTAGGCAGTAAGCAATTAACAAACACTTTTGCCTCCTTTTGCTTTTAGGATTCACAGTTTATAGAGAAAGAATTAAAGTTCCCTATGAGCATGGTATTTGGTTGAATGGTGAATGTCTCCAATAGGGCTAAGTATGAGCTATGTGTTTTATGGGACACAGAGGGTGACATATAACTTGCTAGGATATGGTTTGGGACTTTTTCTATGGTAATCTGGATGTGGAGGATCTCCAGTGCACCATCCTGTTTAACCAACCTAGAGGTATGCTTGTTATTGATGTAGATCAAGACACTGTCACCTTTAGTCCCTGTTGGTGCAGTTTCTGGTCTAAATGTGTGGACAGCATGGAAGTCTTACACTACTGGCTTTTAACCATGTCTCTGTAACAGAACAGATGTCTGCATTCTCCAGGTTGAGCAGAGCTTGGAGGGACTGGAGCTTCTTGTTTAGACTTCAGGCATTAAACAGTAACACCTTTAAATTTCCTTGGGTAGATGTTGCTATGTTGGAAGATTTGTCATTTTGGTATTGGGTGTATGGGCAGGACAATATTTTAGCCAATATTCAAAAGCCTAGAGGGGACAGGTGCAGACCATCCTTGGCAAAGCAATGTGGTTTGTTAACTATGTCCTTCCACTCAGATAAATATTGTATTCCCCTCTAAGAATGACATGAAAAACTAAGCCAGTTATTAAAGTCAATAATCTTCTATTTGCATTGTGGCATCATTCTTGATGGAGGTAAAATACTGCTCAATGCTAGGCACAAACCAGCTTGTGACACACTCCTACATGGACTATGACTGAATCATACTGGTACCTGTTGTACAATGACTTTAGTGCATGTGTAACTTGGTGGATCCTGGCCTCTGATAAGCAGCTGACTGTTATTTTCTCTTTGTTCATGTTGGTGAGTGGGCCATTGAGATTACGGAGTCTGGTCCACAGGTGTCCTATCATTTTACACAGTACTGAATCGTGCTAGCTGCTGTCAGTGATAAAGTGTATAATTCTGTACAGCAATGCATTGTATTAGGTGCTGTTGAATGGTAGTAAGAAATCTGTGGCAAAATATATGAGACACTTCAGTAAAAGGCAAGTCTTTCTGAGTAGCAGATTGTTACTATCAATGAACTGGTACATCTGTATAAAAGTTTGCCCTATGCTCCTACATAGACATGCTCCAGCAATAAAATGGGGCCTTCATTGAAGTTAAATGGTAGTCTGGAAAAGGATAGTCTTTGTTTTGGTATGCTGTACATCAACTGGGTTTCTCAAGTATGGCTAAACATTCCATATATGCTGTGCTGATAAGATCAGTAAAAAGGCCAAAACATGTATGTCCACAGCCAGCGAAGTTTGGCTTTATTGGCCTGAATGTATCCATAAAGACTTAAAAAGGAAAAGTCATGGGTATTCAGAAGTCATGTAGCTGAAATACCTGATATCCTTAAGGGGTCATTTGCATATATCCCATGGGCCTCCATTACAGGAGGTTTAATGTATCACACAGTGAATAGTCTAGCTTGGCTGGGCTTCTTGCAGTTTTTACATTAGGCTAAAATACTTACAAAAATGCTCTGAGTGATAAAATTGCTTTGCTAAAACACTACTGTCATTTTGTGAAACTAAAATTGATGTAATTTACTGTTTTTAGAAAGTTAAACCATCTGTTAAGTAAAAGGAGGGGCTTGTATTGCTGAGTAAAGCATTAGCAAAGGTGTTGCTTCTAAAGGTTGAATCCTCTGACAACAAAAAAAGTGATTCATAAGTGTGTGAGGCAAGAATGAAGTGTTGATTTTGAAAATAAATGACTCAAAGTGTAAAGGGGGTTTACTGCTGTAAGCACAAATTTAAAAAATATGTGCGAAAACTTGATAAATTAGTTAAGTTGCCTGTAGTGAAAATAAGACATAAACGTGCTGCTGTCATAGAATGTCATAGAAGTTCTTAGGTAAGTACTAGGCTAACTGCCCTTGGGGGCCATTTTAAGCGCAGACAGTTTCCCTTTTTGTGCTCAAATGAACCTATCCCATTTGGTAGAATTTGGCCCTACTCATCCTATGGGCGATAATTATATATTATACCTAATGAGAATAAAATAACTGGGATCATACCATAGATGACTTGTGGGGACCCATGCATGGGATAAAGCATTTAGGAACTGCCTCTTTCCACAGTAGTAGTAGTACAGGGGTCACTCCTGGGGTAAATATTCTGTTTCCCATCCATAGATCTAAGTTGCACTTAAATATGGACAAGAATAAACTTTGTTTTATGTTTATTGGGAGTCTATTCCAGAGCAGTAGTATCCTCTGCAAGATATACCTGTCCTTCCAAATCATTCTGTTGATGTTGTAGAAGTGGTTTAGATTCCTAGACCAAGCATTTCTGATGACATTTGCCTTATTGATGTGCAGTAAATTCATCAATAACGGGTCAGAGGATGCTTTGTAAGCCAGACACAGGCCACCTCTTAGCAGTCTATAGGATACCGACTATAGTGACAGGGCTTTGAGTCAGTCCATGTAGGGCATGTTGTTTAGGCCTTGTATCCTTTTAGTAAGGTATCTTTGTAGGTGTTACAGTTGTTGCACATGTCTGGACAGATGCATGCCAAAATGGGGCATTAAATTCAATGTCTGGCCTCATGAGGGCTGAGTAAAGGGGACAACGACAACTCTCAGGATGAAGCTTAAGCTGATATAATCTTGATCTAAGGTACAATTTGTTGAATAGAGCTGTACCACTGATTTCAATAATTATGGCACCTGCTGCTGATGTGATAAGTCTCTTCCTCTTATGGCCTAGTTAGCTGCTCTCAGCCACAAATACCTTCACCTCATTTAGATGTTTTATTTCGAATGACAAAACAAATGGGGAGCCTAAACTGTTGGTCTGGATACTTTTTTAAAATTATGTTTTGTTCTTCTATCTTAAAACTCATTATAGCCGAGTGTGCCTCCATGCGTTTCTGCAGTTGCTTCCTACTGACACCTGTAGGCATCAAATATTGCTTGTTCATATTTGCATTAACAATTTCAAAACCATGCTACATACAAGGTATCAGAAGATTCCATCTTAAAGAATACATGATGGCAAGAACAATTGTATTGATATTTGACCTCATGCAGCTAAAGAGATATTGAATATTATTTATATACTGCTTTTTTATTGTAATAATTTTCATATTTCTCTGAATATCTTTACATTCAGGTAACACATACAGAATGGCATAGCCTTATATGGAAGCTCATAGCTGTATGAAGAAAATTCTGCTGGCAGTATGTGTCTTGCTTGAATGGTTACTAAGATATGATAAGCTGTTTATACATTACAGAAATAATATTCACTGCCTTTACTTTTGGCTTATAAAATCCAGTTTAAAGCATCAAACTGAATGAATACCACTAATGTAAAGATTAATTTATCCTGAATAGTTTGCCTTTTACAGTTTTCTAGTAACACTTATGGATCCAGAGAATTGTTTGTCTATGTACTGAAAATAATTCATTGTTGTTTATTCAGCAATGGATTCACTTTTTTTTATTTTAACTTACATTATAGTTTGTTTTATTTCTGTCAGGTTGTTTCAGAAAGCATAGGGCAGGGGTGTCAAACTCAAATATACAGTGGGCCAAAATTAAAAACTTGAACAAAGTCGTGGGCCAGGCTTGATATTTATTGAAAAAATTTTTACATTTGAGGAAGTTTTTCCTTTTCATCAGATATAACGATGAACCTTTTCATACAGAAACAAATTTAAGTTTTACTTAAATATTGAATCTGGAACAAGCAAAGCTTAATACTATAGTATAGTATAAACACGTGAAATCAAATGATCAAATACAAGACACGTCTGTGGCATTCATTTCTTAAATAAAAAAATCTTATGCCTCTTTCTCTGTTTGTAGCCTTCTTATTTAAATTTCCGTGGTAACCTTTTTTCCACAGGCTAACAACAATAATAATTTCCTTCAATGAAAATCCAATTATTCAAGTCCATGCCTTGGAATAGCAAGGAAAAGTGCATAAAGATAACATTCATTCAAGCTCAGTTTGCTACACTCTGATCTACTCTGATGCACACTGGTCCAAGCCAGATACCTGGCATCTCTTCTTGGATGCTAGTTCATCAATGTTTGGGATCAGGCTATGAGCTGAGGAAATCCTCAGGATTGAGTGAAGGTGTTCATCAGTGAGATGACTCCTGTGTGATGTTTTGTTCATCTTCATCAAGGAGAATAGTTGCTCACACAGATATCTGCTGCCAAACATAGAGAGCATTTGAGCAGCTTGGTTACGGAGATGGGGCATTGTGTCAGGAATGTAATGTGGAAACTGTGCAGCACCCACAGCATCATACTTTGACTTCAGCGTTTCACTACACTGGAGTTCAATCAGCTCCATTTGGAGGTTAGTTGGTGTGCTTTCCACATCAACTGCAAACGGATTACTAAGCAGTTCAAACCTACATTTCTGGGCATCAAAGTCAGCAAATCGCTGGGTAAACTCGGTGCTGAGTACTCCAAATGTTTCAGCAAACTGTGCACTTGGGAACATGATGGTAGAGATCTGTGTTTTTATGGTCTGGCAGCAAGGAAAATGGCCCAGGTTTCCTTGCAGCATCTGAGTCTCCCACAGGCACAGTTTTGTTTTAAAAGCCCTCACTGCAGCGTACATGTCTGTGATGGCATGGCCCTGTGCCTGAAGCTGCAGATTTAGCACATTGAGATGGCTCATGATGTCACAGAGAAATGCCAGCTCAGACAGAAGCTCTTTATCCCGGAGCTTTGCTGTGTCTTTCCCTTTGCTTTCTAGAAACTGAGAAATTTCCTCACACAGCTCGAAACATCTGTTCAGTATTTTTCCTCTGCTTAGCCATCGCACCTCTGTGTGATATGGCACGTCTGCGTATTCTGAACAACACTCCTTCAGAAAAGACTTGAACTGATGGTGATTCAAACCTTTAGCTCTTATATAGTTAACTACTCGTGTTATGGTACTCATAACATGTTCCATCTTCAGGGCTTTGCACACAATGACTCCTGGTGTATGATTCAGTGATAAACAGTTAGCTCACCTGCACAGTTCTCTTCCCGCATCTTCTCCCAAATCCTGGCCACCAATCCACTCTTTTGACCGCACATCTCGGGCACACCATCTGTCGTTAGTCCTACAAGTTTATCCCAAGGTAGCCTCATTTGAGTTACACATTTGAAAACCTCTTCAAAGATTTCTTTTGCTGTGGTTGTGCCATGCATTGATTTTAATCCCAAAAGTTCCTCCATAACGCACAGATTTGAGTCCACTCCATGGATGCAGACTGACAGCTGGGCAGTATCAGATGTGTTGCTGCTTTCATCCACAGCAAGGGAGAATGCAATGAAATCTTTTCCCTTTTCCATCAGCTGTTCATGTAGATTTGTGGCAAGATCACATGCACAATCTGCTACTGTGTTTCTGCTAAGGCTCACATTTAAAAATGCTTGCCTTTTATCTGGGCACATGACGTCGCAAACTTTGATCATGCACTTTTTGACAAACTCTCCCTCATTAAAGGGCCGAGCTAATTTTGCAATCTCTGCTGCCACAATAAAACTAGCCTTTACAGCAGCTTCACTTTGTGATATGGCTTTTGTGAACATAGTCTGTCATGAAACTAAACTTCTTTTCATCTCCTCTACTTTCTGGTGCTTTTGCTCTATGTCTAGGTCCTTGTACTTGTCGTGGTGTTTCATTTCACAGTGTCTTCTTTATGTTATTCTCTTTGGTTACAGCTACTTTGGCTCCACGCACAAGACAAACAAGTCTGTCCTTTACATTTGAGAACAGATATTCTGCTTCCCACATTTCTAGAAAGCTTCTGTTTTCAACCTTTCGTTTGGCTATTTTTGAGAGGGGTGGCCGATGTGACTGGCAGCATGAAATCGCTAATGAATGTCAACAGAGGTGGGGGTGCTTGTGGGTCCTGATTGATGTGCCAACGCACCAGCAGAACATTCTGGGATTTGTAGCATTAACGGTGCGTGCGCTGTATACCGGCAGGCCAGCTCTAGTAGACATTTGGTATTTTCTCGCGGGCCAAATATAATTACACTGCAGGCCAGATTTGGCCCCCGGGCCTGAGGTTGACATGTATGGCATAGGGTAACTTATTAGAGGACCTTTTCCTAACAATATAACGAATATTGATTCAGTGTTAATGGATTGCCAAAACAATCTTTTAATGGAAGTAGTACATTGTGAAATATATGCGAATACTGATTAGGATGGCCTTAAAATTGCAGTGCTTTATAGAAAATATCAGCTGACTATGGTTATTTACTTTCTTTAAAGCAACTCACATTTCTATTTTTCAACTCAGCTGTCGTACTCTAGCAAACAGATTAAGCTTGCTCATTATATCTACACAGACAAAATATCGCTTATTTGTTCACCAATGATAACATCTGCCTCATTTTTGTGAGGTCCGCATACTCTCTGTCTTTCTCATAACTCTCAAGAACAGTCTTTTCAGGTCTTGTAATACTAAATTGGCTTTCTTGCATTGCTCTCCCTCATTCAAGTTACTGTTAATTCTGCCCTTGCAAACCTTAACAAAATGGCTCTGCTTTTTTTGCAAAATTGCAAATTTTACATCTTGTAAGGCATGTTGTACTCTATGGATAACATCCCCCAGTGTGTACAAACTACCCTATATAAATTAGTCTAGCTACTTATTTTGTTACTGCATTCACTTCCAAAACGTAGCCCTTGTTTTGCAGCTATACTAGTATTCTGTATCCCAGGAACAGCTGTTGTTTCACAACACATTTTCTTGCTTCTCAGGGATTTGCTTAGTCTACTGTGTTGTCTCTCCATTTCAGTGAATGCTTCCCATCGGATTTTTCTTGAGTGTCACAATTTACTTGCATCTACCATTCATTTAGTCCTTTCATATGCAGCTTTAACCAGTTTTCATATGTTAATCTTTAAAGCTCACAAGCTGATGTGATCTCACAATATACAAAGAGGATGCACACAGCACCTACCTCTGAAGGAGAAACTGTAGAATTCCTCAGTTATCAGAAGTCTCGTCATTCAGCATACGTAATCCTCCTGCATCCATTAACGTTGTAGGTTATATTACAACTGCAGGTAATAAACGTATATCTCTAACAGTACTTTAAGAATTTTTCTACCAATGGTTAGTTGTTTTATATCACTCTGTTGCTTACAGAAGTCATTTTCCATATTCTCCTATTTTATTCTGTGCAGAAACTGCATCTCAGCAGAGCTGCATTGAGAAAGTCACCTCCAAACACAAACACTTCATGACAGCAGATAACAGAGAGGAAAAAAACAGTTGCTGAAATATAGCAAGATTACAAAAGGTTGTTGTACATCATTCCCACATTTTCCCTATCATTAGGCAAGAGGTGGCTGTTTACCCTTTGGTGTCCCTTTAGTGGAGTCTGTGGAAACTACTGAGGGGTCAGCTTTAGGGTTCTTATGGAGGAACTTGTGAGAGTCAAACACTCTATACAATGATCAAGCTTCCTGGGGGCATGTAGTAGATAGTCAGGGTGCAAAGAAACGTATTCAAATATATTATCAAGCTCTACATGAACTGGACAGATAGCCAATGGTCAGGGGGATGGTAAACTCAGAAGTTCCCTATAATGAGCTTGAGCCTGCAAGAATTATTTGCTTTCAGAATTAAAAGCCTCCTTCATTTTATGAAGGGTATCCCCAAAGGAATGGCCCTCTGGAGGAATGCAAAAGAGAGGGTATCATTTGAGTCTGAGTCAGGATAGAGTTGGGGTGGGAGGTACTCATAGTAGGGCAACTCATCTGCAGAGCCTGAGTAATCAAATTCTTCTTGAAAAGCCACATCCCTATGCCTTTTGGAGCATACTATTAGTCAAGTTTGGCAAAAAAGCTTATACCTAAGCTACCCTATCTATGAGAGGCAGTTCCACATATTGAAGTATCTAGAGTCCCAACAAGACCAAATAATTTTGAAGGCAGAGTCTATTTTTGACAAAACTTCATCTAAGCCTTTTGGAAGAGGAGGAAGTTTCAGGGGTAGTGGTCTGAGTGTGGCTGGGTTACCTGGATATCATAAATTCCATGAATTCCTGAACTGTTTTCAAGAGGTCTTCAGCATCAACCTGAGCCAGAGTGGCTGAAGACTGAGGGGGAAGACAGTGGTAGGCTGGCTGTTCTTTTTGGTTTAGGTGTCTGTTTAGTTAAGACAACCTTAGGGCATGGTCATCTGACTGTGACCTCAGCCTGGGGTTCCAAGGCTGAGGAAGATAATGTGTCTCTGTTGGTACATGTAATGCAAATGTCAGAAGCTGAGACCTGCAGAGTGACCTCAGACTCAACCGATATTTGGGGGTTGGCATAAGGGCTAAGGTATTTATCTCACAGACAAGAGGTACAGAATTTGATTCTCACTAAGGAGAAACTGGCTAGGTTTAAAATGGTCCACAAGGACAGCTAGCCTAGTACATACCTATGAACCTATGATATTGATGTTGAAGACGTGAATGAAGGGCCCAAAGCCATGGTGGCCACCTGAAGGGTCCTGCCAGAGGGTTTGGACCTAGTAGTTGATGGACAAAGAGGGCTGTGAAAACACCTCTCCTGAGTTGTTGGTTGACTTAGTGGTGTAGGCAAAGGTGTCAGCAATATTCTGAGTCCTTTTCCTTGCATTTTTATCTTTAGATTTTTTAGGAATGACACTGGTGGATGTCAGGGTTTGCAAAGAGACTGAGGGAACTGAAACTGAGGACTCCACGTGAGCTGCTAAGATCTTTTCTCTGCATTTCAGTATTCACTTGGAATTTAGTACATTCAAGACAACTACAGACATCGTGACGAGGCCTCAAATAGAACAGATGCAAAGAATAATAATCTTGTGTGGGATTTGCTTCCCACACTTCAAGAAATTATTAACCTTTTTAAATATTAATAAGAAGAGGAAAATCCCCAATGGGGTACTTATCTTACAGGTAGATTGTAGAAACTCTAAGAGTCAGCTAACTGACAGACTGAAAATGTATTGTGCAAATAAAAGGCATCACTAGAAAGAACTGAAAATGGTATTAATGGATGCCCTTCTTAGATCCTGTCATCCAGACATCAGTCCTTAGACATCTGTCAGCTAAGGATGATGCTAAGACCCTGTAAATTGGGCCAGTCATGGGTTTCTGCATGGCAGGAAGACACAGGAATCAGTACTGCAGCACTGAGTATGAAGAACATCTATACCATACTACAAAGTAAAGCAATAAACTCACCTGACATGTGTTCTTTCAATCTCCAAGAGTAGAGACTGGATATCATTGTCTGTGACTCTTTTAAAGGACAACAATGTGATTCTATTATTAAATGATCAAACTTTCAGTCCTTTTTCTCCCTATTTACTGTCCTTACTATGAATAAACAACAATACAGTATTTACAATATTTTAAATCAACTGTTTCTCTGCACTAGAACAGTACCTTACTATGCTGGGGTAGTTTCACTTTCAAAAAACTTTTATCCTGCCCTGGAAAAGCTTGCTACAGTCTCCAATTCATTGACGTCATCAAGGCCAGTGAATACAGGTAGGTTTCTGGTCAATTTCCTCCTCAACTGACATCACCACGACCGTCCTAAAAACCCACGCATGCTGTGATGTCACAGGCCCTTTGTCCTTCCCCTACCGATACAGAAAGTAAAGGCTAGAACAAGGAAACAGTATATGAGTCAATTCTCCTGCTGTGAGCTGTCAACCACAGCAAGTAACAGCTCAAATTACCCTTAGCACTTTGACAGCTAGGAAAGTAGGTGTGAAGGGGGATGGGAGATGAATCAAATTAGTGCAATTCAGGCTTCACAAAAGACTGCAATTTAACCATTCTAAAAAGAAGCAGCAGTAAAAAGCACTTTGAAAGTCTGTTCTATGGCATTTGCATTGTTTGTGTTTTAATTAGTCATTGAATGGCATGAAATGTTACTTAAAACTAACTGACTGAAAGACAGCATGTAAAATCAATGCAGTGACAGGAGCTTTAGGAAGAAAGAGGACTGCGTGATGTAATTTTTTACAGACAAACAGTGCATTGTGGGATACATAGAGGCAGAGTAAACAATCAGTATTACTTCAAGATGCCAGACCCCATGTGGTCAGATTCAGAAATTACATATAAAAATATTTAAAAACCTCTAAATAGTCCCAGTGCTGTTAAAATGTAGGAAACACCAAACCATGATGAAATAAACATGTTTTTTTTTTAAGTCTGTGGGTCTGATTCACCTTTAATGTGACCATTTCTGACCTTTTTGTTCCAAACTCTGCTGGGATACACAATATGAGTTAACCAGAGAAAGGAGTGCTAGTCAAGTAGGCCTACTGCAGTAGTATGGGACTGCTTTGCACCTCAGTGTCTCTGATAGGCAGGTGCAAATGAATGGCTTGCAGTCCAGATTTGCAGAAGTGCAAAGTAAAACCTTCATTGAAAGCAATGATTCTAGCTGTAGTTCTAAGTGAAATGGAACAGCTGACAGATGATACTAAGGGGCAGAACTTGATTTGCTCAAGTTAGCAATGCAGTGCTAAGCAACACGAACTTTTAGAAAAGACAATTGAGCTTTTTTTACAGGAAATATACTGGTACAACAAGACATTAACTAAGAACAAGAAAGTTTTAAATGAAACACTCTGACAACACTATATAACCATGCAAGATGAAATTAATAGTGCCCTCATTCATTAGAGTATAAATATGCAACCAGGTCTAAAACTACGCTAACTCTTGGCAGATATGCTATATCAGTTGTGCAAATCAGTTCTGGCAGTATAATAATTAACTTGGATTGCAGTATCCACAATGCCGACCTTGTCATCTCTGCCCATGAACAGTACAGGCACGTCCAGGAGACAGTAATTCCGCAAGTAAACCCTTTTGTTGTTTTTATAAACATTTACATTTCTAGTCTCTTGATGTTTGGTATCCATTAAGAAAAATAGTATAAATCATAATAAATGAATTCCAGAAGTGTGAGTATGTTGCAGACTACCTAATCGGAATGCAAAAAGGAATGGTCAAGCAAGGTAAACAGGAGGGACTTAGTGAAAGGCAAGGTAGAACATCACATCCACATGAAGTGGTTTGATTATAACTTTTAAAAGCAGCATTTCCATCTCTACCGTAGCCTGGTGATACATCCTCACTAAAAGAAAAGGTGACCAGTGGTATCCCCCAGGGATCTGTGTCATGTTCTCCATTTGTCATTTATTTCTCTGACTTCAAAACTGATAACACTGATCTCTGGTTAACCAAATTTGCTGATGACTGCTAGGTGTAGTTGTCAAGGGAACCCAAGATTCTTATACCTTCAAAATAAATTAACATGTGTCATCACCTGATGCAGTGAAAAAAGGCTTGAACTCAGCAATTTGTGGAAACAGCAAATTACTTCAATCTCAATAACACCCCGCTATCAAGCAAGTTTGTGAGCTAGACACCTGGGTTGATAGCTCTCTCTCATTCAATCACCATGTGACAACTGTAATTAGGGAATACATCTATATCTTGCAACTAATTGCTAAAGGCATCTCTTCTAAAACAAGGAAAATAATTGTTTCCTTATACCCTGCCCTGCTTATACCCATTGTAGAGTATAACTTGCCCTTTGGCATGTATATTACTAAACTCATCAAAAAAATCTTGAAAAAATGCAGTGCTTCACAATCTCTGACCTTGAAAATCATAGCTACCAGGAGAAACTGGAATCCCTGTCTCTGTATTCAATGCTGCATACACTTCAGACAGGGGGTCTGTGCCTTGCATACCATGCCTTCAGGGATCTTGCCATCCCTGACCTTTTTTACTAGATAGGTCACTTCATATAGCTGAAGCAAAGGAACATGTTATAAATGGCTTTCTTGACAGCTGAAGGAGACAAATTCCAAAATGTAAAGGTTAAACTCAAATATTTTTTAAATTAAAAAACACTCAGTTTGATATTTAAATCTCAAGAGATCAGTGACACACACGATGTGTATCAGAGAAGGTTGAAGATGATAGCACAAAATTATGATTTAACTGACCCATAGAAATTACTGTTCAACTTGAATAACATTATCAGTAATACTGAAGAAAATGGCATTTTGCGACTTTTTACTGACTCTGTAAAATTTGCTGGAGTATAGGAACCTAGAACAGAAATACATGCAATCTTAACTGCCCACTAAAATAAGACAGCAAAAGAAAACACAAAATAACACCATACGTGTGTTGATCAGAAGCCACAAAATAGTTGTGTGTGTGTGTGTGTGTGTGTGTGTGTGTGTGTGTGTGTGTGTGTGTGTGTGTCTATATCTATATCTCTCCAGATAGATAGATATAGATATAGATATAGATATAGATATATATATAAACTTTGGAAGATTTCCTTATAAAAATAATTGCCTGCAGAGTGGAGGGTCAGTCTTATGGTGAAAGTAATTATTGTTCAAGCACTTTAAAGCAACCCCCCCCCCCCCACATCTTGTCATATTAAAAACAACATAATGATGTTCAAACTTCTAACAAACAAGGGAGTAAGGCAAACTGAAAGTGAACACTGCAAGAACAGAACGTGAATTTTAACAATTCACATAATTTCATGTGTATCATTATAAGGGCCCCTGGCAATCAAGCAAGTCTACAATCAATGAAGTCTATGTTCATTGATAGACTATTTCACTGACAATACAAAACTTTCCAGAGGCTTTCAGCCTCAGATTTCATTATATTCAATAAGGGGATAAAACTCCACATGGAGAGATTACCTCTTATTTAATTGAAGACTACCAACTTTTAACTTGTTTGCCTTACATTTTCTTTGAAATACTCTAACACTGTAGATGGACTTAAATTGATGACACTATACAAGCCAGACCTTAACCAGTGATGGTAGCACACAAATAAAATACTGTAGTTTCTTTGTAGCCTCAGCAGCAACAGCAAACATCAATGATGCAGTTTCCTCCAATTTGCATTTAACACAAATTATGAAAGGCGGTAGCAAAAGTATCTTCCCCTACAATAGTATATAATCATTGTAATTCATTGAAATTTCTGAGAAAAACACTCTCAGGTAGCAAAAGGCTTGCCTGATGAAGGACAGCTTGTGATAGCCAAGAATTGCTATCTTTATTGTTATTTTAATAAAATATTCATTTTAGACATGGATTTTGCCTTCATGTCCTTCTTTGGTTACAGAAAATGTTTGCTTCGGTTTAGTTGTGATTTTGCTGAACTCTGTATATAGAACCATTGTGGTTTTTGACAGAATTTTTCTGAGATAGTTACTAAAGCAATGAATAATGAAATCAAATCTGTGACATAGACAGTCAAAAGTACTAAAAGATCATTGCTAATTTTCATGAATGCACAACAATAGGTCTGATAGAAAACTTAATTTATTAATCAATGATATGAAACAAACTCGACAGAAAATTTACAGAAAGTATGCAGAAATATGTAACAGTATAGAAAAGTTGAAAACTTGCATAAGGCCATCTCAGTAAAGCGCAGATATCATCTACATAGAAGAATACCTTTCCACATCAAGAGCAAATTCGTGAAAGAATTATAAAACTAGAAAACGTTATTAAAGGAGAATGATCAGTGGATCAACTGATTGGGTTTCGCATAGCACCAACAGTTAATGTGTCTAAACCTAATACCCTGGAAGAGGTCAGAATCAATGTGCTGATATGACAATGACAAATTTACTGGGTTGGACATCTGACCTTTTTAGGGACCAACTTTGATTTCTGTACTTTGTTCCATTTTACATTTTACATTTTACATTCTGAGCAATCCTCGTGCATGGTGCCCTTATTGTCTCTGCCAATGGCTAGCCCTTTTTGCCAAGTTTATACTAACTAATGATAGTCAGCCTTCTATATTTCAACCCTTTCTTTTTTTAACAGAAGGCCTAGTCCAGACTCGGCAGTTCCAGTTCTATGTGATTTTACAATGGTAAACTACACATCTCCACTTTAACCTCTCATTTGTTATTGTGTTTCCCTTTGTATTGTCTTTATTCCTGCTCTTTCTCAGGTTTTAGATTGCTACCTAACCTGTGTGTCTTTATTTTCCCTTAGTTATTCCCCTTACTCTCTTACTTTGCATTCTTCTCTTTACTATGTAACTATGTGCGTGTATATTTATAACCACCCGCAGCCTGAAGCATGTATGTTGCTTATCTGTTTTTTTCCTCATCATTTGATATGTTGCTTTTCTGTCCTCTTCATTTCTCTCCTGTTTACCTGTTGCACTGGGCGATTCTGTTCCTTTATGTCCATCCCCTTCCTGACTTCCCCTGTCTTTATTACATACTTTCTCTTTTCCTTCTCCATTCCTTCCATTTGTCTCACTTTTTCTCATGCCTTTTATCGCCACACCTCAGTGCTTGTTCTTTTTTTTCTGCCTCTTCCGCCCGAGTCTCACTTTTTATTAATTCTTTTATTTTTGGAGCTGGCTGCTATTTCCCCCTCCTTGTTATTGTTTTTCTTTTAAATAAATTGTCATCAGTGCCCTCACCAGCCCTTTATCTTCTCTTTCATGATGTGTTGCCTATATCCTAGCATGCTCCAGCCCCCACCTCTCTGCCTTTACTCTTAGCCATCTTTTCACTTTTACTGTAGGTCCTCTAGTGGGCCTTCCTTCCAATATTCTTGTCTCTATATCCTGCATGTATTCTGGTATATTTCCGCTACCTCACCTTTCCCTTGTGTGCTATGCACCTGATATACCCATTCCAGGTTTGAGACTAACTGATATTTCTGTCTTATCTCAGTCCATGTTTTTACTCTTATTTCCTATCAACACTTACAACCAGTATCTCTCTTTTTGCCTACTCCTGCGTCTTCATATAACTTTTTCCCTCCTTATGGATAACCACAATTATTGATCCCCCCCAGTGTTTGGTGGCAGTTTCCCCTTCTAATATTTTATTGAATATTTTTCTCCAACAGATGTTACCCTCTCCCATGACAATCCCCAGCATTTGATAGGTAGCCCATCACTTCCAGGAGAGTTCTCTTTTGCTAGTTTCTCCCTCTCTGTTTGTATCTCATGTTTCTGTATTGGACTTATTAACTTCTCCCTTTCCTCATCCCTCAGTTTTTTATTTTCTTTGATATTGCCAGTCTCCATTCTCTGTCCTCTCCTCTTCTGTATTATTTTCCATGTTGTATAACTTTTTATAGTACAATTTAAATCTTTGTGGTATGAGGCCCCAGTGGGGCAGTGGTTAGCATTGTCACCTCACAGCAAAAGGTTTTCTGGTTCGATTCTCGGCTGAAGTGCCTTCTGTGTGGAGTCTGCATGTCCTCCCAGTGGTCAAGTGAATTTAAAGACATGAGGTAGGTGTGTGCGTGTGTGGATGTGCCTTTGCTGGCAAATCGACACCATAAAAATTTACTGCCAATCATTAGCGCAATGGAGTTCTGCTGTGGTGACCCCTAACCAGGAAAAGCTGAAAGATAGTTGTTTTCACTTATGTTCTTATCTCCCCATCTCCTTCCTCTATCTTCATAACGTATATTCCCCTTTCTGTCTCCTGCTGCCTTAATCTGACTACTTGCATTTTGGAAATTGCTGGATTTTTACTAAAGAAAATCTGTTCTACTGCATCTCTCTTATCTCATATCCTTTTATCATTCCATACTTGTAACAGCCTTTTTATCTCTCCTGCTCTGTTTTTGTCTTTATCTTCTGTTTCCTCTTCTTTCCCTCTGCTCTATTTCCTTCAATTCATTTACCAGATTTCCTCTTTTGAGTCTAGCTTCCTTCTGCTTTTCATTGATTCTTTCTATTTAACTTTAATTTCATCTGTTTCCATGTTTTCCCTGTTTTGGCCTTTCCTCTTCTAAAATGTGCTTCAGTTTTCTCCCCAGCAGGTATGTGGGTTTCCTCCAATGTTTTTCATCATTGTATTCTTTTCCTATTGCTGTGTGGTTTGTTAATGTTATTAGTTCTAACCTTGTTTTATGTACTCTGTGATAATGTTCCTGTGTTACATATCCCCTATAGATCCTTCACCAGATTTTTATGCCTGTGTGAAAAAAATATATATATCCTTCTACTGGCTGAGTTCTTCCTTACTCCCATGTGCCCACTCATCTGGCTGTTTTAAGGTAGTCTTTCAGAAATCTTCCTTCCTGTCATTAGTCTACTTTTCCTGGGGCCATCTGTTACATCTCCTCTGCATATGACTGTAGTCTAGTCCCTAACCATAATTCCCAATACTTCTTAAACTCTTAGTAACTTTGCTAGCATTTCACTTAGGGTCTTTACCTTGGTCTGAAGAGGCATATGTACTGTTATTATTGCTTTTTTCCCTCTGTTTAAATATCCTTTCACCTGCAAATATACCCTCCTTATATTCCAACTTCTCCTGTATTTTCAGTGGTAATACTAACCAATAGAATGATTCCTCTCTGTTATTTACTTCCCATGTGGAGTTTGTTGCTGCTTTATAACCTTCCCCTTTTAATATCTTCTGTCCAGGCCCCTAACCATATTTCTAGGTTCTTTCATTGCACTCTTTGTGTAGCTAATTGTTTTCTTTTCTCTCAAATGTAGGGATTATATAAGTATCCAGTGCCTGTTGACTCTTCTTGTTTCCCTTCCACCTTCTGGGTTATACATGTTACAGGGCTTGACTCATGATGGGCCTTCCCATTTTGATACCTACTTTTTCTCTCATTTATAATGTTTCATTACCCCCCCCCCTTACCTTGCTATATTTTTAAAAAAGTGTCATTGTGTTTACCCTCTATTTTAGTTTGTTTCTCTTCTGTTCCTCCCTCTCTCCTGACATTTTCCATCTCTGTTGGTCAGCTTCTGTCCTTTATTGCTTTTCTTGTGTTTCTTCTTTGTCTCCAATGTGTCACTAACCTGAACTCTTCACCCTCTAATAGGTTGTTCTAGTATGCATACAATGTCTACTAAGTACTCCTGTCACACTGCTGTTTTCTGTGCTATATACATTACAGGTCTTGACTGGTGAAAGCGAGCCATCCCATTTTATTTCCCCTTGTATGTTTCCTTTCTGTTCTCCATTACTTCTCCTGTTCATTTTCTGTTTGCATTTTTATTTAATTTATTTATTCTCCCCATTAATCCTCTTCCATGTTTACATGTTCCCTTCTTTCATTTCAACAGTTTATTCCCTTCCCATTCAGTTGAATACATCTCATTGAATTTGTCAAAGTATATATATATATATATATATATATATATATATATATATATATATATATATATATATATACATCTAGCGTCTATATCACTTTGAGTATGTATATATTGAATGCTTACATCTTCAAATATTCATGTTCTCGAAGACGTTATTGTGGGGGGCTTGCTAAATATATATTCCTACTCTGAGACCACACTACAGTGAGGAAAGGGCAAAATTCCCGAACTTCACTGTACTGCAAAAAAATTCACAAACTTCAAGTACATGAATATTTGACAAAGTAAGCATTCCATATTCATGTACTCGATGAAGTGATATGGACCTTATATATATAATAATTTCCTACCTTGAAACAGTCGTCCATGTTTAATAATTATTTGAATATTACCTTCTTCAAATACAGTTCAATCTCCTGTTATCTGCTAGTGAGTATATTAAGGAGTTTCCGTTTCTCCACTTTTATGTGATTGTCTTTCCTTTCTTGCTATATGTGTATCATTTTCACTAGCATTAGGCAAGCTACAAACTTTTCACAGTGGTAGTAACTTCCTCTGTTTTTCTTTGTTTGCCTCTTTAGTGATGAATCTTTCACTTTATTGCATTGCTTTGGTCTCAACTCTTTAATCAGTTCTGCTTTTTTTTTTAACCTTCGCTGTCTTTTCAACATTGGAAACAGTCTACGCACCCTCTTCACTCTGGTCACTGCTTCACTACTCTTTCTTTGCTCCTCCCTTGGCCGCCTGATCTTTTTCCTCCTTCTTCCCCTTCCTCTGGTTTGCTGTTTTTTTGTTTTTTTTTTAGTATTTTACATCTTCCTTTGGGTCAGCCACTGTCTTTATTCCACCCAGTAGAAACATCTTAAATTTAGCTTGATAAACCAGTCTCCATTTAATGGTCTTCTCTTTCCATTGTGTGAGTACCTGGGCAAATGCAACTCTTCTGCTCCAGGTCTCAACAGAGCAGTCCTGAGCTACAAAAAATCTTCTGTCTTATACAATCCATTTTGTCCCCACCCTCTGGGCTTTCAGCAGAATTAATTTGTTCATTTCATAGGAATGAAACTGTACAATGATCGGTCTGGGAAATCCTTTTAAGTCCATGTCTG
This sequence comes from Protopterus annectens, assembly GCF_019279795.1. Taxonomy (NCBI): domain Eukaryota; kingdom Metazoa; phylum Chordata; order Ceratodontiformes; family Protopteridae; genus Protopterus; species Protopterus annectens. The sequence continues at coordinate 1,325,606,658 of NC_056741.1, read as the reverse complement.
GCCTCCACACTGTTCTGTGCACTCTGCCTTTCTTAATACAGTCTGCTTCTACGCCAGCCCGGCTCACATATGTCTGCCATCTTTTGTCTGCAGCCATTGCCTTCTTACTTTTCTGGTGTCCTCATAAATTTCAGTTATTTGTATCTTGCCAGGTCTTCCTGGTCTACTTATTTAAACTCAATCTCGTTTCTGTGGCTTCTGCCCATGTTCTTGTCTATTAAGTTTTGCGTAATTACTGACTGCTTGTTGAGTCCCCGATTGATGGTCTCCTTTTTTGTCTCTTGCATTATCATATTTTCTCTAACTGCTTATTTAAGATCTCACAGTTCATTCCGTATCACAGTAAATGTGATATTTTCCTCTTCTCTGGTGTCAGTCCCAGACATTTTTGTTTTTCTTTCTTTTTTTGCACTGTCTAACTTTTTCTTTACCAGGCTTCTTCCTCATAAATTAGGTTTTGTACTGTTTTGTTCTGGGTTCTTTAACAGAGTCTGGATCTGCCCTGTTTACTGTTTGATTTGCTTTCGTGGACTCTAGACTTGCAGATGAGTATCACATCAGGCTGCAGCCATACAGGAAGTTCCATGGAGCACACGATTTTTCATATGATTGTTGCTAAAGTTCCAGCAAATTAGACTTGAGATCAGATTACTACCAATTACAACTTCACATTACAATATTTACCACACATTTAGATCCCAGAATGTCTCATTTGAATATTAAATACACTACTAAAATATTCCAAAACACAATCCAACAAGTTTTGTAGGACTCAAAAAATGTCAGATGTTTCACTGATAATAAAATACTACTTGGAAAAAAATGCAAAAGAGTATGACACAAGTTTGAGGAAAGTGCTTCAAAGACAGAAATACAGTGGTTTAACTTAAAACAAATGGAAATTTCATTTCAGGAAACGCAAACTAGAATTTGATTGATTTATTTTCTCAGAAAAAAGTATTTCATTGGACCCAGAGAAGGTCTGAAGCAATTAAGAATGCACCACTGCATAAAGATATAACAGCCCTTAGAAGCATGCAAATTACAGTGCAAGATTGTTAATCACTTCTGTGCAATCACCGAGCTACTGAGAACTCTCACAAGGGTTCGGAACGAGTTCTGTGATCATGCAATCAAAAAACTAAATGTCTGTTTAATTTCTTATTTAGTTAAGTCACATCTGTACCCACCTAAAGAAATCCAACATAGTGCTGATGTAAGCCCCACTGAGTTTAGTGTATTTTGGTTCAAAAGCATAAAAATCAGTATAAATCCATAACGTGTGCCAGAAGTTCACTCAGTTATGTAGAAAACATAACTCACAAACAGAAGCATTAGTAGTAATCTGGAATTGACAGTATTTTCATTTGTGTCTGTATAAACACAATTTCAGTCTTGTAACAGACCAAATGTTTTAAACCACCCTAAAAATACAAAATAAGAAGTTTATAGGTTCTAACGTGCTTTTTTTGTGCTATATCAAAATGGAGAAGGAAAGTATGAATCTCATGTTCAGATATCAGGTTATTCTTGAATATTTATCTAATAGAGAACTCAGAGTGGCTGAATATATTCATTTTGTTGCAATGAAGACAATTTCAAAAGCTCTGACATTAGATGTATTCCAGGCAGAAACAAATAATGACCTTATATTTCAGCAAGTAAAGGAATCACATCAGATGCATTTATGGCATGTCATAGTGTTAGCCATGAACTTACTGTTTCCACTAATGGCAAATTCATCTTGAGAGGAAACACACTGTTCATATGTCAGACCTTGTGAGCTAGACCCATATAGCTTGTATCTAAGACTCATCAAGGATAGTAAATGAAAAGGCACTAGAATATTTGTATGTGTAGAGACTATGCTTTGTGTCATATCAAACAAATGTCCAGAGCAATAAACAACCACCACCATATAAACGTCAGAATTACTGCCACATCCATGGACAAAACTTAGTACTGAGTACTGATTTCTATAGACCTTTTTCACGGGTGAACAGTGTTGCTTACAATTAATGCCTAAGTAGAGATCTTATTGGTTGAGAAGAAGCTCTTTCCACATTTCCCGAGTGCTACCATCCCAGTTATGGACAACATATTTGCACTATTTGTCATAAATGGCATTTTAAGAAATAACTAATCACCTTGCAGTTGGCAGCGGTTTGTACATTTTGCTAATTATATTGGGTTCAGGCCCAAAACAATGGTATCTTTATAAAATTAAGCAAATGGACTTGTTTGGACTGTTTGGCACACATTAGGCAAAGTTATGACAGCTGCAGAGAATGAAGACATAAATCTTAAACACAGTATATGCAAATCTTTCTGGGACTCTGTAAGGAACTCTCCATGGTACATTCTCGTGCCCAGGCTGTATTCAAGACTAGCTGCAAGCAAAAAATATAGCCATGCAAGAAGAAGAAGTGATAATCATATTATGAGAAGTTATCAAACTGTGAAGAAAGCTGTTATAAGAGTATGATGACAACAAAAGCCACCCTGCCCAGCATATTCTCAGAAAAAGATGTGCAGTTAGAAAAAATGAGATTAGCAAACGTTTCCTATTTTCCACAGAACCTTATTGTATAAGGTTTGATGATCACTGTTCATAACAAGAGTACATGATAACCAGTAATTACTCATTTTCAAACAGTTTAACAGTGACTTTACAGGAGGCAGTTATATTTTGAACTCACACAAGATGGTGGTAAAAACATATTGGTTGTTGATAGCACTACACAGCTTTATATGTGTATACGACACACACACACACACACACACACACACACACACACACACACACACACACACACACACACACACACACATATGGATTCACTTTATATCCTCGGAATACTGAAATATCGAAATTCAGTATTTCGAGGCTATAAAGACGAAACCTTAAAACAGCAAAAACTCAGAAGCGTGAAATTCAAAATCACACACCAAAGATTTTGAATTTTGTGCTTCTACTGCACACACACCTTCCTCCCCACACACTCCCCTGCACCCCTCACCCCCCCTAAGTAAGTATTCTAACTCCGAGGTCACACTTCATACAAACACAAACAAAACACCACCACACAAGCTACATTCTCCTCGCACACACACATCACAACAACAAAACACACTAACACACACCACTGCCCCTACCCAAAACCCTTAACACATACACATTTACCTGAATCATTAACCACAGCGAAATCTCAGAAGCGTGAAATTCAAAACCTCCGGTATTCGAGGTTTTGAATTTTGCACTTCTGAGGTTTAGCTCTTGTCAGGATTCCACTTTATGGGCTCAAAATACTGAATTTCAATATTTCGGTATTTCGAGCTTCTAAAGTGAATCTATATATATATATATATATATATATATATATATATATATATATATATATATATATATATATATATGTTGTTGTTGTTGTATCTTTCGGCTTTTCCCGGTTAGGGGTCGCCACTAATGATTGGCAGTAGATTTTTACGTACTGAGTTGCCAGCCCTAACGTACAACCTTCAATGAAGGTACGCCCATTCATGCATGTCTCCACACAGAAGGTGCTTTAGCTGAGAATCGAACAGGACAACGTCTTACTGTGAGGCAACAACACTACCGCAGCATCACCACTGCAGCTATATAACGTATTTGCAACAGTTTATAGTGGTTAAAGTGATTTAATTTCTTAACTGCCATCATATGTTTAACATTGACTACCAGAATTATAACATGTGAATAATTTATACATTTGTATTGGTAATATTTTGCTTAGAAAATGATATTTAACATAACTAAAAATGGTACATGCAACCTTAAAGTGATTTTATGAACTACAATAATTTCCACTTGAAGTTTAAACTCTGAACATTTATAGTTAAAAAGGAGGTGTACTGAAGGCATGACATCCTGCATAGTGGAAAGAGAGGGATTATGAGATACACTACATCTCCTCACAAAGCCATATAATGACAACTCCAGTAGTCACAGTCTTACAATACAGGAATAGAAGGTCTTTTACAAGAAAGTAGCACCCACACAAAAATCATTTTTGTTTTGTTGGGGACAAGCCTCTCTACACCATATGTGAGGGGTGGACTTTGCTTTCAAACTGCCCTTACTTTATTCTCCGAACTCTAAAGTCAGTGTATCTCAGTAAATGAGTGATCACTGACAAGTGGAGGTGAATGTCTATGCACAGATGAAAACTTGGTTTATTTAGTCACATTGTTTTATTATTGGGATCTGGTTATGCTATTATATTCTTGAATGTTGGAATATAGGTGATGGACGGTTTGGTTTTTGGTAGTGCATGATACTAGGATTGCTTTGTGCAGCGCTTATTGGAGTACTGTTTCCACTGCTGCTGTAATACTTAGTTACATTGTGTCTGCTAGGTTTACAGGACTGCAGTATCTAGATTGTGTGGTTTCCCTGCACTTGAGATCTAAAGACAGCATTTTTACATTAACAGGGTTTTCTGACTGCACTGTTGGGGTAGAAGTGTGCTTTAGAAACCTATTTGAATTGCGGGCTGCTGGCTGAAAGCTTATTTTGTGTTTTCCTGATTAGTCTGTAGGCCTTGCTGTTATATAAGTTGTTTTTCTGATTCTGTATAAGCCCATTGTTTGAGCTAGGCTGCTGTCTGAGCAGCAGTGATTAGCTTTGCCCTGCATATATGTAAACACTTTCAAGTTAAAATTTCCCTTAGAATAACTATATCTGTAACCTTCCCCTGTTCTGCTGTTACTCTTGGAGGATCTGAGTTGCACACAGAGCAACATCACCTTGAAGCTCATACTGGGTATTGGACCCATTCTTCATAAGTGTGCTATAATCCCAGTCCAGTTAAATCTCCCCACTCTTCTCCCTTGTTAAACACATAATAAAAAACCTAAAATCATAGAAAGGGACTTTCCTTATGTCTCTATGGCCAGCCTGGTGGACACGGGCATCCTGAGGCAATGTAGTAATTGTCTCATGTATTCTGACAACCACTTAATCCTGAAAACAAACACAGTATGTGACACATGTAGTTACACTATGAAAATTGAGACATGACTCTCACATACTGACAAAAATGACAAACAGGTTGCCAGCATATGACATCATTGCCTTTACTAAATAAGGTCTTGACACATAAACCCACATACGTGGAGGTACTCACAAATAACTTACCAAATCCTCAGAGAACTCCCATACATTGCCATCATAAACCACTTGCAAACAAAACCAAGTCAACATCAACCACTGCACATAAAAATATACATCATAGTGTCTCCACAAGCAAGCCCCTAAGGTGAAACACCACACAGTCAAACATCTTTGTCATAGGACACAATACTGTGAGACCCACAGATGGCCTCCGATCAAGGTTGGATAAGGGGAGGGTTACAGTAAGTTGCCTGTCAGGGGCTAGGATTCTCCAGATCACACAGGCCCTCAAGTCACTTAACCAAAAGCACCAGTATGACTCATAGTCCATGTGGGTGTGAATGACCTGAGATGTACCTCTCTGGACTGTATGAAGGGAGACATGAAGGACCTCTCTGAATGCATGCCACAGGCGGGTATGAACCTCACATTGAGCAGCATTCTACCCTCACCAAGAATGATACCACAATACAAACAGAAAATGATTGACTTTAGTAATTGGCTTATTTATGGGTGTCATTCAAAGGGGATACAGTATTTGTCTGCTGGGGACAGCTTGATCAACAAAACATGCTGCTTTATCAGAGATGGTCTGCACCTGTCACAGCTAGGCTTTCACATACTATCAAAGGCATTAGCCACCCCTATAGTGCCTTTTTAGGTAGTGCCAAACCAACAGACTTATCAGTGTAACAAATTCTTCTAATGCCAAAATGAAAGTACTACTTCTCTGTGCTTGGAGTCTTAACAAGAAACTTCACTCCCTTGAAGCGCTCCTCACACTGGAGAATGCTGACATCTGTGGAGTTACAGACATATGGTTCAAGGTTGCGGAAAGCACTCCAGCAGTGCAAGGCTACAATGCCTATCACACATTCAGAACACCCTTTGAAAAGGAAAAAAAATTAAAGGAGGAGGTGTTTCCATTTATATAAAAAACAATCACAACTCAAAATTGCTCAGACAGGATCACTCAGTTGAACTACTCCATGTCCAAATTCCCCACCATATCATCACTAGCTACACGTCCATGACCCTGAACCATGGAAACCACTCCTCATACCTGAAGTTACTAGAATTACTTACTATTCAGCCTACCACACTACTCATGGACAATTTTAACATGCCCTTGATAAACTGGGAAACATACACAACCCCTAACATGCAAGCTCAGAAGTTCCTGGACTTTGTCAATGCAAATGCCTTGGAAGAGCTAGTCTACATTCCCACTATGGGCTCAAATATCCTTGACATACTACTGTCAAACATGGGGGAGTGTTGCACCCCCCATCGTAATGTCCTCATTTTTAGAACTGGATCGTAAATCAGTCTCCATTGAAATAAATGTAACAGTAGAATCCCCATCAAACCCTAAAACCCTAAAGAATTTTTCCAAGACAAATTACCTTCTATTAAGTGATAGCATAGGTAATTTTAAAGCAACCTCCAATCCCCAAAACATGGAGACCTATGCAGAAATATACACAAATGCCCTGTACAATCAGTTAAACAACTGTATAGAAATGGCAGTACCTGACTGAACTAAACTCGGGTGTAGCAGAAAAAACAACTCACGTTGGTGGACCTCTGGCTTAAATAGACTATATGACAGAAGGAAGAAATTCTTGTCCAGAAGTAAGATGGAGGGTATAGCACAGAGAAAAAAGTCCCTCATTAGTCTCAGCAGGTAAATCAGGGAACTAGTCAAATCTTCAAAAGGTAAATACAAGACTAAAATAACCTCCCAAGCAAAGGATAACTACAAAGCATTTTTTATTTATGTTCAAAATCTTAAGGGGAGCAGTCAACGATGTACTGAATTGGCTGTAGATGGCACTACCTATACGCAGCCAGAGGAAACAGCAAATATGCTAGCCAATAAATTCAGCTCAAATTTCACCCCCGCTTATCATCTCCAGTAACGCCTCATGAAATACCCCATACCATTCCTTTACCTGTTATCATAAAAGAACAGGTCATCACCGCATTCTCTAAAGCTAGAAACATGGCAACAATGGGCCATGATGGAATCCAAGGGTGCCTATTAAATAGCTTGAAACATGACCTAGCAGACCTACTTGGATCTCTATTTAAACACAGTCTCCAGACAGACTTTGTCCCAGTAGAGTGAAGGACAGCTACAGTCACCCCTCTACATAAGGGGGGACCATCAATGGACTACTTACCCATAAGTCTGACTAGCCTTATATGCAAGGCTATGGAAAGGATAATCATGGACCTGATTAACAATAACATAGGAAATCTCCAGGCTCTAGACCCAACCCAGTTCATCTTCATCAAGGGCAGCTCCTGCCTGCTCAATCTGTTGGACTTCTTTCAGGTCACCACTGCCATGAAAGAGGGTAAGTCAGTGCATACCACCTACCTTGACCTGGCCAAAGCATTTGACACAATACCCCAATCAGGTATTATAGATAAACTCACAAAATTGGGCATAAACCTCTACATCACTAGATGGATAATCAAATGGCTCATGGATAGGACACGTGTTATTAGAGTGGGAGAATCCACATCTGGCAAGATGCCAGTCATCAGTGGAGTACCACAGGGTTTAGTGCTGGCCCCCTTCCTTTTTGGTATATACTTTTCAGATGTCAAGACAAACACATATGGCCTTTGGCTGACAAAGTTTGCTGATGACTGCAAGTTGAAGGCAATCATTGTCTCACCAAATGATGTTGATATCCTACAGAAAGGACTGTCACAGACTAATGATTGGTGACAGAGCTATGACCTCAAACTAAATGCAAAGAATTACATAATAATGTCCTTTAGGAAATCAAATACCCCTCCAAATTACAACATTGATAGCTGCCCCTAACAGTGGACCCAGTGGAAAGAAATCTGGGTACTCAGATAGATAGTAATCTGAATTTTGACCACCCTGTGTCCACAGTTGTGAGGAAATCCTTATCTGTGGCTCAGCTTATATGTAAGAGCATGGTATCTAGATCTAAGGATTTTGCAGCACCACTGTACTTGGCCCTTATTAAGCCAATAATAGAATGCAATGCACCCTTTGGCATGTACCTCACCAGGTACCTGCAACAGTTGGAGTGTCCTTAGAGGTTTCTCACCAAAAATACATGTTATAACCAATTTGCCATATGCAGACCAATTAAAAGCCCTATCACTGTATTCAGTTTCCTACCAATTACTGAGGGGTGATCTATGTCTGACATACAAGGCAGTCTCTGACCCAGCCCTGATGAAAATGCATATTTATAAAACTAACTGCATGAGGGGTACCCATTCCAAGGATCTTAACCTGATCTCTGGCATAAATAGATCATGCTGTAGAGACAGATGTGTGTCCCAGAACTGGCTTCCTATTCATGTCAAGCAGACTCCCTCCCTGACAACCTTTAAGTGCAATCTGCATCAATAGATGGAAAATTGCAGATTCACTCCTGGGGGTGGCATCCATGTCCCTTATGGACAAAGGCAGGCTGTAAAAAATGTCAAAACCCCACTTTCTGACCCTTGTAATCTTTCCTCTCTGGATTGAAAATTGGGTAAAATCTTGGTGAAACTGGCTAGGCTTGTAAGAGCTTTTGAGATGTTAGCTAGTGGTCTCCTATGGACCTATGGACTTATGAGTATTCCTGGTTGCTTGATGTCTTGTTGTTCACTCCCTTAGTGGTTTCCTGCTGTCTGTCTTGTTGTAAAATTTTTGTATGTGTAGGTTGCCAGTGGAATTAGGGAATCTTGCCAGATTTATGCTTCTGTGGACCGTAGTTGGCTAGAGCAGAATGCCTTCTGAAAATATTTGGAGGTTTTGCGGATGCTCTTCAGAGACAGTGTATTCGACACTTTGCCAGTATTTGAATAACTTGCCATTACTGAAGCTTTTTGACTTGTCCAGAGAGGACCCTTTGGCTTCAATTTTGTAGTCAGTGGCATTGTTTAAGAACTGTTTTACCTCAGTCATCATTGGGATTTATTAGACATTTTTTTCATCTACCCTACCTTAATTTACATTTGTCTCATTTGTGATATTTGGGACATTAGTTATTTGTTTGTCTGGGACTTTTATTAATTGGAGCAATATGTGCATATTTAAATCTATTTGTTTTATTTTGTAATAATTTGATACCATCTTCAGAGTCTTTACATTCAGAATAACTCTGCATTTTTTAATATATGTGTTTTTCTTGTCACTGTATTAGTTGCATGACCACTCAGAATAATGTTTAAGTGCATAGAAAATAAGAACTATAATAAATTAAAAGTTGTATCTCAATACCTGTCTCACTCTTTCCCTAAGATGCTCTGATCTTAGGCTGCTCACAGTGAGTCACACACAAGCACTACGATTTTACTATAAAGTGAAGCAGATAACATAAAATGAGCAGTTGTTACCTCAATTTATTAGGCTCAATCAAAGGTGATTCGAGCATAAGTGATCAATTAAGTGAAAGCAAGGAACTTTTCTGTTTATTTATTAATAAAAGATAAATACAATGCTCATAAACTACCAAGTCAGCCTTTGAACAATTCTGCAATTTGGTCCCAGACCCAGGTGTGCTGCAGTCAGCCAGGATTCCCACACACTTGAGAAGGGATCCCTTCAACACTTTCTGAACAGCATCTGGCAGCCAATTCATGTCTCTGGAAAATGGATTCACAAGACTCATTATAGCTCTGGGAAGAACTAATGTATTTATCTGCAGCGCTGACTGGTCCAAAATGCATGAGTGAGTTGTTGCAACAAGAAGTCTTGGTGAATTGCAGCTGTTAATGAATATTAATGTAGATTTCAAAATGACAACTCTTATTGTTGCAGCGGCGCCATTACTTTTTAATGATTGGCTGGTGCTGTAGGCTATTGCCATTGAGTGATATTTTATAACTCTTACATGTTTATTACTGTGTAACTTGTTATAACTCCAGTTTGAAAGTTCCCCAATACCTTATTGGTTTGTTCAACTCACTATTCCTTATTTTAGATCATATGATAGCAGTATATTACACACTTCCATGGTACCAGACAAATGATGCACCTGTTGTTTCTCCATGCCTTAAGTAAGGGTAGCAATACATTTTTATCTTACCCTGCTCTTATGAACATAATCCTACTTCATTCTTCCTTAACACTATTAGAGTATGTATAGTGGATATATCACACAGTATTTCCTTTTTGTGTTCATTGCTATGAGGCTTCAAGTAATCAGTATTTCTTATCATTTTCTGTACTTTTATTAAATATTGGTTGTAACTTCATTTCTTGTCCTGCCTATTGGGTTTCAGTGGTTGATGTGATGTCCAGCAAAAGAGGAATTGTAGTCTTCTTCTTATCCTTTCAGATGTGCTCACTGGTTGCCTGTCCATTTTGTCTCAAATGCATTTGCTATCAAGTCAGAAATTGTCACAAGGATCCTTTATTTTAGTTTATTTAACACTGCTGTCAGGTCACTTTACTGAAAACGTTTTCTTTTTTACGTGGCAAATAAGGTTAAACTTCCCAAACCATGTTTTATACATAATGAGTCTGGATTAACCCGGCGATTAAAATATCTCCTGGAGCATATATGGATTATGCTCATCTAACAATATGTGCAAAGTAATGAGAGGTTATAACAGGCTAGAAACAAAGTTTGATTATTTGAAGAGACCATATCAAAAGTTAAGGATGTGAACTTGGTTAAGGCCAGAAGTGGACAGAAATAAGGTCTTGAGTGGTACTAGCAGAGTAAAGGTATAGGTAAGAATCAAATGGTCACTTGGATAGAAATTTACAGATGACTGAGCACATAATCTATTATCTACAGCCAACATTTATAGGACAGATTACAATATGGAGTGACTAAATCCCAAAATCAGACAAGCTAGAAACTGTGAATCAAATGCTTAAAACATTTTCACTAGTCAAGAGAAAGTTGTGAATATACATACAAGAAATATTTTAACTCATTCAAGTATATAGTGCCTTTTTTGTACACTTCCAGTTAACACCCATAGCTCTTTATGGTGTCCAGATCATTCTTGGATCTGTCTTATTTTCATAATTATGTTCATATTTTCATAAATGAGAGGCATACATAGTACTGAGGGGTAAGGTATGAAATACCATGGTGAGAGACAAGACAACTTACTGTAAATGTCTATTTATATCAAACTATACTGGAGATACTGCTAGTTGCTTGGTAGGAATTATGAAAATAAGCAATATTTCTAAATGGACTTAATACTTCAAAAACCAAGTGACTTATCAACTGTTCCATTGATTCAGGTGAAACCTTCGATATTGTTAAAAAATGTTTTAGATATTTGCTTGGTAGGCTGTGTATTTTACATACATCAATCATATGTTTCATATTTCTGTAAATATCTCAAATATGTGCTGAGAGAGGAATTTCTTACTGTCACATGAAAACTTGTCTGGTTAACAAAAATAGACTAACAATATATGCCTAGGTTGTACAGTTTCCAAGATTTAGCAATTATTTTGTGAAAGTTTAGCAAAAAATATAATTTTGAGCTTGTGTGAATTATTAATGTATTATAGTATTTATTGATAACATTGCTATTTATACAGTTTATACAGTTATATTTATACAGTTTTAATAGATGTTATTTTTCACAAAATATTTACATTTGTTTACCTTAGGCTTTTTAAGTTGATTTTAAGAAAATGTTGTGGAATGCAAGAATGTATGTAGGCTGCTAGAGGTATGACATTCCACACCACATAGGTGTTTGTGAGTTAAAACCACTCATATTAGAAGTCTTGATAAGTCTGATGGGTCAACAGGGACTCTCAAAAGACCAGTGTTGCAGCTATAAGCCTGGATAAATATGCTATTATTCTAGCCAGCCTAGTGGCATAGACGGATAAAGCCTTATCTAGAGCCCAGGCGACTCAGGTTTGATTAGCTTCTCTGGAGCTTGGTGGAGCTGTAGGGAACATGGATGTGCCCATTCTGGTGAGAGGGGTGGAGTTGGTTTATAGGAAATGCAACTGTCAGTGCACCAATCAAATGGGAGCAATCTGGACATGGGTTTTCTTACTTCGGCTGCATTTGTTTTTTATCTATGCCATCTGTGAGCAAATGGTATCTGACAGCACCACTCTGGAGATACTTGCTGCTAGCCTCCAGCTAAAACAAAGTTTGTTAAGTTGATGACTTGATTGTACTCCTACAGGATGTAAACTATATGAATCTAATCTGGGAATGTTTTGATAAGTTCCTCCAGTACTACGCAGACAGAAACTACTCAAACAGTATCTTCTGAGACAGTGTTAAATGTTAGCTCAGCAGGGCAACATTAACTATCCTGCAGGTAAGAACAAAAAGAAGAAATCTAAAATCTTAACTTGAGCATATGCTTCTTAAGAATAAGGAGAATACTCTTTCCAACATAAAGTAACTTAAGGATGAAGTTAACAAATGCATTTCTAAAAACAAATTAACACTAGCTAGGCTGGAGACAGTTACTGGGACATGGATATCGGGTGTGGATTCTGGGATTATGACATTTTTGATGGGCCCAATAAATAATGGTGTTATGATGAGAAGTCACCTGGGGTGAAAGGGTCAAGACCCACTCCTTCCTGGAAAGGAAGATCATTATACTTACACCTATTTAATGGGTCTACAGTAATTTTTTCTTTAAAAATGATAGCACTATGAAAGTATACCTTGGCTACATCTTCTTCTTCTTCTTTTGGCTTTTCCTGGTTAGGTGTCACTACAGCAGATCACCTGTCCGCTCATGATTGGCAGTGGAGTTTTACGGTGTTGAGTTGCCAGCTCGGCGCCCAACCTTCCACAGAAGGCACACACACGCACGCACTCACCCCTAGGGCCAATTTAGAGTGTCCAATCCACCTACAGCATGTCTTTGGGATGTGGGAGGAAACCGGAGCACACGGAGGAAACCCATGGGACCACAGGGTGGACATGCAGACTTCACACAGAAGGCACCCCAGCTGAGGATAGAACCAGTAAACCTCTTACTGTGAGGTGGCAATGCTAACCTCAGCATACCTTGGCTAAATCATGTATTTAATTTGCCCCACTCTTTAAGAGAGTCATCTTTTTTTTTATGCTACCTGGTATCCATTGAATATGTAACATTGTGAAGATTGTTGAAGGCTGCCAGCCTAGCTAGATAGAATTTTGTAGATAATTATGTCATTTGTAAATATTAATGTAAGCCACAGGCTTGTTCTCTTAAATGTGAAAAGACTGCATTGGGTGTTGAACTGAAAAAAATGTAACAACAGTGCACTCTGCTGTAAGAAAGCTGATAAGTCAAGCATTGTGAAATTCTTTAATCTAAAACTAGGAGCACAGATGTCTAGAGGGAGGCATTCTGCCTATTGTTTTGAGGCCAAAGTTAATGGCTAGAATTTACATGTATAATTTATTTTATTGCTCTGGCTTCCTGATGAGCTGCCAGATCAAAAGCGCTATTAACCTCTGAGTTTCTGTTAGCCTGGGAACCAGAAAGAAATGATGTAATCTGAAATGAATCAGTGGTACTGTGTTATCAATTTAAGGAGTCAAAGAATGAGGGCATTTAGCATTTGTCTTGAGAACATCCAACTCACCAGCACTCTGCCTGTGTTCTATATGTAAGTTTATTTTAGAACTGTGTTTTCTCTTAGATATAGCTAGGAACTGGGAAGATTAGATTAGTTTTTTTCTGTATTGATGTCAGAACTTTTCTACTGTATTATTTTAAGTATTTCTCTGTGATCTCTGAACTCCTGACTAGCACTGTGCAGTAACAAGTATTGTCTTGTGTTTTTATTATTTACTATTAAATATTTTTAAACCTTTCAACTGTGGGTGTTTTGTGTAGAGACAATTTAAGCTCGAAGAGTACATTGCATGTATTTAGTTATATTGTACAAAGCCACTCCAATAGCCTTGTTGTTCAGCCACACTTACCATTTGGATAATAATATTGCACAGTATAATTGGGCACCCTTTCATAAGGGCCTTTTAGTAGCTGATAAATATTAGTGGGCTGTGGCAAGCTGTACTACCATATAGTCTGGGTAAAAGAGGCACAGCTGGATGACCTGTGCCAGCCTTCCCCAGGAGTGTCTGTGTGGTTGTATATAACTCTTGTCTCAAAGTGTGTGTGTGTGTGTGTGTGTGTGTGTGTGTGTGTGTGTGTGTGTGTGTGTATGTGTGTGTGTGTGTGTGTGTGTGTGTGAGTGTGTGTCAGCTACTTGGGCAGGGACACGAAGCACTGGTTGGACAGAGAGAGTGCTGGATGTTTTAGCTTGTCCACTAGGCTGAGATCTGGCCCCTATAGCTGTGCCAGTGGGGAGTCTTATTGGGGATCTGGAGAGAAACCAGCCCCAGGCTGACTGTGATCTCTGTGTGCTCTTAAGGAAAATTGTACTTTACTCTGTGTGTATTTATTATCCTTTCCCTATATGGACACCCCTCACTGGTCTTATTGGTGAGGATTGAGGCTCCTTGATTGCTGGGCTAGTGCACGGGCATCACAAACATGGTGACTAATGTTTTACTTCCTATTGTTAACTGGCAGGTAATCACAAGGCTGGTTTCAAGTGTGACTTGGGAGCTTTGGCCCAGTTAAGTCACTTGCTAAGAGCTGGACAGTATGTATGTCAGGGTTATATCAATCAAAAAATGTAGGATGCAGCCTCTTTACAACTTTGCCTTTCATGCTGAATTCTACTAGCAATCATTACAGTTACAAGCAAATAAATACAAGAAGCAAAATATTTTCAACAAAAGAAGAAGGTCCCTAAAAACAGTGACACCTCATTTTAATGATCTTGGTGAAAATACTTTATATCAGGCTTTCTTGTGAACTAGAATCCCTTAAATTGGGAATCCTTGACAGAACTGTGAAACCCATAATTACAGGTCCTTCATCTATGAAGAATAAAGTGCTGTTGGCAAAGACACAGTAAATCATAAAACCAGATGTTAAAACATTTTTACAGGGTAAAGAAAAAAGCTCCCTGCATTCCCACTGTGGGTGGTTGGGGGGACTGCACCCCTAACTCCATTAGTAATTGCAATTATATATACTAATTCTTAGATTATTGTGAGTCTGAGTAAAGGGAATATTCCAAGATGCCGCAACCTTATCCCTTTTAGCACTTCAGTTCTCACTCTTATGAGGATTGCAGTTGCATACCTCAGACTTTCTGCTGGTAGACTTCTTTTTTGAATGCTTACTGCATATCGTTACTGGGTGCTGCTAAATACATGGATATCTGCATAATTATTTATATAAAGTAGAACTGTCAATGTACCTGAGCTCATCCACGTACTGCATTGTTTTAACTTCATCCACTGAATTTGGTTAGTTAGTTGTGTCAGACACTTTCTTTACATGGCAATTCTTTGCTTAAGAGTTCCAACTAACCTTAAGTTCTTTAATTTGACTTTATTGTCTAGCCTTGAATCATTAATGTAAGATTAATTTGCAATTTTGTGCTTCTTGTGTAATGTTATTTTTATGTATTTAAAATAATAGACAGAAACAACAAATAATTTTTTATGTTGTTAACCCTTGTTGTATAGTAATACTTACAGAATTATACCTTTTATAACAAACGTTTAGCCTAACAGTATTTTTGTGTATATATATATATATATATATATATATATATATATATATATATATATTGCAGCCTTTAAATTTCAACATCATAACATTAGTTCACACTTTTGTTTACCTCCCAACTTCAATCCTTCTTTGAGAGGGACTACCATCTGTTTTGCCTACTGCCCTTGACAGTGCATGTAATCAAATGAAACACAAGACAAATATTGTGACACATGCTGTACTCTCCAGAAGCTGTCACAATCCACTTATAATATAAATATTATAATCTATTTGTTTACCAGGGTAGAGCACTGACTTTAATGAACCAAGTTCAGTCTCAACCTGGATGCATAACATACATAAGACACAGAATACAAGTATTTCAAGTAATACAGTGACGAAAAGAATTCGATAAAATGCATTGAAAGTAATAAGGAAGATTTTGGTATGATTATGAATGACAATATCATTAGTGAAACATTATATAAGAGTGTACAATTTCACATATATACTTAAGTGGAAGCAGTTTAAGGCACATGAATAAACATATTCTCTATATACAACATGTCTGATAGTAAAGGAGAAAGAAGATAGGAGAGAGAAAAGGGAAGAGGAAGGGGGGTTAAAAAGGGAAGGGGTACTACTGGATGCATTTGTGTATGACTTTGTTTAATTAGGTTACACTTGTTTAATAGGTTTATAGTACCTTTTCTTTAAAAAAGGCAAAACTGTGAAAGTGTACCTTGGCTGCATCATCGCATAATATATTTAGTATACTTGCTGACAGATTCAGGGCCAACGTTACCCCTCCCCCCAAGGACCCATCACTATACCAGAGGAATGCCAGGCACCCAGCATTACTGCAGCACAGGTTAAAGCTGCATTGTCCAAGGCCAAGAATACAGCTTCCATGGGACCTGACAATATCACTGGATGTGTTCTACATGAACTACAAAGTGAACTGGCACCACATTAACTATCCTGCAGGTATGAACAAAAAGAGGAAATCTAAAATCTTAACTTGAGCATATGCAACAGACCCCTCACCTCAGGCTTTGTCTCTACCAAATGGTGCATTGCTACAGTCATCCCTGGCCATAAAAAGGGAGCGACTACAGATCCAGGGAATTATCACCCCATTAGCCTGACGAGTGGAATATGTAAGGCTATGGAGCGCATCATCATGGACCTAATCAACAAGGATATAGGGAATTTGCAAACTCTAGCTCCCACTCAATTTGGTTTTGTGAAGGGTAGATCATGCCTGCTCAACCTGGTTGACTTCTTTGAGTCAGTCACCAGAGCTGTGGATGAGGGCAAGGCAGTTCATACAGCCTACCTCATTCTGGCCAAGGCCTTTGATACCATTCCCCACTCAGGAATTATTGATAAACTCACCAAACTAGGCATCAACCCCTATATCACTAGGTGGTTTATAAATTGGCTCACAGATAGAACCCACAGTGTGAAAGTAGCGTACTCCAAGTCAGACTGCCAAACAGTCATGAGTGGAGTCCCACAGGGATCGGTCCTGGGTCCTCTACTGTTTGGCAACTACTTCTCAGAACTCAAGGCCAACACAGAGGGACTCTGGCTGGCCAAGTTTGTAGATGACTGCATGCTGGGAGCCATTATTAACTCCCCAAGTGATGTAGACATCCTACAGAAAGGCCTCACTGAGACCAATGACTGGTGTCAAAACCATGGCCTTAAGCTTAATGCTAAAAAATGCGTCGTCATTCCCTTTGGGAAAAACTAAGTTCCCACTAATTACCATATCAATGGCAGCCCACTGAACACTGAAGGTGTTATAACAGATCTGGGGGCACAGGTTGACAGCAACCTCTCCTTCGACCACCACATTGCCACTGTGGTCAGAAAGTCCTTCTATGTGGTACATCTCATTACCAAGGGTTTTGCATCCAGGAAGAAAGAGGTCATCATCTCTCTCTACTATTCCCTCATTAGGCCAGTCATTGAGTATAATGCCCCATTTGGCATATACCTCACTAGACACATACAGCAGCTGGAAAGGCCACAAAAGTACCTCATGAAGAGGATCCTAGGTCTTAAACACATGTCCTACATGGACAGACTCAAAAAACTCCAGCTATTCTCTGTCTCATATCATCTACTAAGAGGTGATCTCTGCTTGACTTACAAAGCCATGTCTGACCCAGCTCTGTTAGAAATGCTACAGCTAAAGAAATCCTAATCCCTCTGCACCACATGCTCCAGAGGCCTCAACCTCATTACCACAATCAACAGAACATGCTGGAGGGACAGGTTCATAACCCAGAGACTGCCCATGCTCTGCAATAGACTTCCCGTACATGTCAAGCAGAGCACCTCACTGGCCATCTTCAAGAAAAATCTTGATGAGTGGATGGGAAATAGAAAGTTCACCCCGGGATCACTCCAGTGGCTCTACTTGATAGAGGCACTGGGAACTAACATTGGGCAGCACGATGCCAGGGCACTTCTATGAGCTAGGCTTGTAAAGGCTCCAGGGCGATTAGTCTAGTACACACCTATGAACCTATACCTTTCCAGTACTTTTTCTTATCTCTTGTTCAAAATAGAGTCAAATGTGTTACTCAAAAAATTCAACATTGAATATCAAGTACTGTGGCTAATCTGCTTGCTTGAAAGGTGATTACATACATTCTACTTGTTCCTGCTTTCATGGAAAGATGCAATAACTTAACTGCCTTCTTACAGTTTACTGGTACTATCATTTCTAATGATTTTTTGAACAAGGACCCTGTGAGTGATTCTGCAGATGTATGTTTTAATTCAGTTCCTTTTGAATTATAATTGTATAACATGTGGACAACCTGTTTATTTCCACCCTTTTTACGTTTTCTGTAACATGAATAGGTTACTGTGTGCTATACATCTGTACTTGAATGCTTAGGCCAGTGAGTTGAGGCCTGCCTCAGCCTGATGTTGTTTCTTGCACACAGGGCTGCTGCTTGATTCGGCACATTTATGTGCTTTGATGCTGTGCTGCTAATGACTGCTTCTGTGCTTAGCTCAAGGCACTATTATAATGCGCCTGTCTTCTGTGTATGTCATATTCTGGCATCCCCATTTGTTTAGTTAAACACTGAGGCTTGTCATTATACTCTGCAGAGAATTTTCAGCATGCAGATTGCTACATTTAAGTATATGAGACATTTCATAACATATCAGTTCAATATTCACTGGACATGTAATGCTAAGATCATCTTATCTGTCATGTGCCTCTAAAGGTTTTCTGTCCAACATGACATCATCAGGGACACTTTCAAAATGTCATTTTGTGAAAGTTCAGTTTCACAGTTTTGTTCCTGACTCTTATGCTAGTATCAGTATTTTGTAGTCTACCCTGGTTTTGGGTCATCATTGGGGTCATCACTCTGGAATTCCTTACTACTTCTACCCCCTGGCCATTTGCTGTAGATTCTGCATCCCCTTCTATTCCTCTGGCTATCTCCAGTCTGAAGTATGTGTGACCTAGGCTGCTCTGTGTTTCTTTACCATCATTGAAGTCCATGTCCAATCTTCCTATATACCAACTATTTGACCTGGTTGTACTTATAGTAGGTATCCTGTAGACCCATCAGATTGCTGCAAATTTACTCCAATTTAGCAACCCTATTTCTCAAGTATAGGGGAAACATGAATATCTCCCAACATATTCTGGTTCTGCCTATCTATGCGTTATTTATATTCAAAATAAAAGGTCTAAAAACTTCCATGGGAATGTAAGGCTAGGCTTATTAAGGTTATCACAGAGCAATAGCCTAGTAAGTGACTATGAATCTATGAATCGACTATTAACCTATGAATCATCACAAAGGAGATAATGGGTAATGCTGTGTATCATTAAAAGCATTTGTGTTGAGTTTGCTTTCTATCAGTAGCAACTGATAAAGGTATGCAGGTAGGAGTACATAATAACTAGACACCGAGGATCCTGTAATAGAGACAGGTAGCATCAGAGCAACTCTGATGTATATAAACATATCAATGTCATATAAGCAAGATGAAGCAATAACACCTGCAACTTCATGTAACACATGATATACTAATCATTGTAGTTAACTCATTAACATTTAAAAATGTATACCCCATTACTCACCCACCCCCTTTTAAGTTGAAAAATACACATATTTATGTGCAGCATGAATTATATTATATTATATTATATTATATTATATTATATTATATTATATTATATTGATTGCTAGAAAGTAACCTGAATACTGTACTGTGCATATTGTAGACTATTTACATCAAACTGAAACTTTATGTATTGGAAAAAAGGCATTGTTTTAACAATGTAACTTTTGAGACCTTAGAATCCTTTTCAACATTGGATTAGTCCATATATCTGTCTATGTCCTTCAGCAGATCATTTGACAGGACTGTTTAAATCAGTGATATTATCATGCTTTTGGGCAGTTCTAGGTAGCTAATAGCTTCATTTGCAGAAACTGCCTCAGAAGTCCTGCTCTGCAGTGTGTAACTCTCATAGCCACCACTTTTTTTTTTTTACAAAGGGACTGGTTGTGACACATCTGTTTACTCTCCTTTCTGAAACTTTAGCATAACTAGCCTTGTATAGACACCTTTGATTTCTTTTTTTAATTTCTCCAAGTCTTTTGGGTTTCTAATACTATGACGGGAATGGACCCTATTCCTAAGTCAAAGTACAATTAAAGTTCATGAAATTAGTATTGTTTCAATCTTTGATGTCAGCCAGAAGTGCTCTTTACAGCACCTGCAATATGCCCAGTAATGACTCCTTTTGAAGTTTGTATGGTGTTACGTGCATTGGTAACATATCAAAATACGATTGTAGATTCTTTTTTATAAGACCTGTTGCTCCTACTACTATTAGAACTGTCTGGGTATCTTTCTTCCACATTGCTCTGGTTTCTGCCTGCAAATCCTGATATTTTATGACTTTGTGTCTCTCTGTAGGCAAGACACTGTAGTCACTTGGTGTAGCAATTTCAGTGATCAATGCAACTTTTGTCTTCTTTTCATAGACCACTATACCTGTTTTTCTCACATCTGTCTTTTGAACTGTTGGTAATGGGTGATCCCATGTGATGTAGTCTTCATCATTTCCTTTGATATCTTCTATACAGCTTGTCCCCTTTCTCAGAAATTGCACAAGATCTTGATCCATCTTTTTCACGAGCCACCTTAGTTTCAGGACTATCCCTCAGCTTTGAAATTCTTACTTTGTCTCCATCCTGTAAATCGAACATTCTCTTGCAGGCCCTGTCATATTAGCATTTCTAACTCCGCTGATTTCTGTCATTACTTCACTCACTCTATGTCAATTTTAGGCACCTTGAATACCACTGAAGTCATAATTTAGTTTTCAGTCTTTTTGCTCATCAGTAGTTGAGCTATAGACAGCCTGATGCCTATAAGGAAGAATGTCCTATTTTGCTCATAAAATAAAAACATCATAATTTCAAATATCAAAATTGACCAACATAAAGTTCTCAGATATATCTAATTTCTGTAATAGTGTATTTAACTGAGAATGCCAATGTTATTATAAAATGCTGACAGACACTGAAATGGAAAGTGCATATTTAGCTTAAAACAGCCCAGTTAGCGGTGAGGGGGATCATTCATTATAGGCCCCAGACTCCTCTGCTTTTCACTGGATATTGTCAGAGGATGCATCAGAAAGTGCATTAACATTATTTCTATTGAAGATAATCTGGGAAGACTCCATTAGATGATAATTAAGTGACAGTACAGAGTGGCTGGGTAGAAGTCATGGATACCAGCAGATGACAGTTATATCCAACAAGAGATGAGAACAACAGAAAACTCTGTCCAAGACTTACTCATTAGACTTCACATCTAAGTGGGAATAACTGGGATCGGAGGAGAATTTATATCATTAGGTATCCAATCAATCATGCTATGACAGAAGGTGGCTTAACTTAGAATACCTTACAGTTGTGCAGTCCTTCATCGAATACTTCTTGTTTTGTGTAGGATCTAATATTGTGTTGAAAATCACAACTAAAATTACAAAACTAACTTGCAGCAACTGCAGACCTTGAGATAAATCTGAAAGAAAATTAGCAGCGTTTTTAAATGGTTTATATCCTGAAGCCAAAATCTAGGTAGCATCACAACCTTTAATTTAAGTTACAAATTACTTGCATTATCATTCTTGGAGATATCCAGGATAAAAAAAAATGTTTTTGAAACAAAATAGCAAATCCTTTGGATGTGTTGCAATTAGTGCTCACATATACAGAATGTATATAAATTTTGTTTAAAAAAATATTAGCTTTATAAACAGGTAAATGGACTTTCTGTAATATAGTAATAAATGCAATTGTATGATGCAAAAACCTGAATGACTGGTTCAGGTCAATGACACAGAGGCAGGGAATCCAACTGGGTTGCTGGTGAGCCAAGTTTTGGAAAAAAACTTTGCTAGTGGAAGAGCTGGCTGGAATGGATACAATGAAGAGGACAATAACCTGCCTTCCTATCCTGACAGGGAGTTTGAGGGGAAACTCGATGCCCAGGTGACCTCTGGTAGAGACTAAAAACCTTGTAGGCCATCTCAGGTTAATTTAAGGAGGCAAAGATGACCTGACATCTTTTCACTAGCCACTCACAGTACTTGGGTTGCTGAATGGCCACTGGATGAATGACAACTTCCAGGCTTCACTTGGATTATTTGCTTCTCAGCTTAGAAGTAAATTACCACAGAGGTTGAACTCCCAAGGAGTCATAAGGCCCACATTGCAAATGGATACATCCTGAGAATCTAGTAAGGAGCAACAAGGGGATCAATGGATGAGGGAAGGAATGAGCATGGTAGCTGGGATGGGGAGATAGACTGTGGCTGCTTGGGATTGTAAGTGGGAAAGTATTAAAAAAACTTTGATGTTTTCCAAGATGGCTGCACACTAATCAGCAGTTTAATTTCAGCTCTCCCAGTGTGGAAAAAGAAACTGAGAGATAAGGGTCTGCAACTCGGCCAGTTTCAGTAAATTTGGTTACTGCCTACTAAGTACACTGCCTGGATGTGAGAAAAGAGGAAGCTTAAGACAGCCTGATATAAAATCAACTAGAAAAGGTGAAGAAAAGACACTGAGAAGAATCCTGCATTTCTTCAGCAAAAGGCAGTTCAAGCTCCACCTTTGGTGTATGACATGGCTTCAAGTAATCTAGAGAAAAAAATAAATCAAATGTGCTCCGAGCTGATTAAATGAAACATTGAAGGAGTATATCAACTTAAGTAACAAAAGGCTAGAAAAAATTTAGGAAGCTTCAAACAGGTATTCAGATGAACTGATAAAAGTTAAACAAACAAACAAAAAATCAGAGGTTGAAATGAAGAAAAGGCTGGCTGAATACGAAACCGCTCAAGCAGAACTGTTTAAAAATTGGTAGTGTTAAAGGACAGAGCATGCAGGGAAAACCTGAGATTTTCTGCTGTACCAGAGAAACTGGAAGGCATAGATTATATTCATTTTATGAAAGCACAAGTAAGTAACTGGACTGGTATTCCACAGCAGGATTTGTTAATAGAAAGGGCACATCATTTGTATTCCCAAAACCTGACCATGAGAAAGTAGCCAAGACCTGTATTAATAAAGATGCAATCATACCAGCAGAAAGAGTCGATCCTGATAAAACAGTGGCAGAAGAGCAAAGCATTAAAAACTGGAGACAATAGAGGATTTGTAGAAAATGATTATTCACTGTAGACTAAGCAGAAGAGAAGCAAAATTATCCCAACAATCAGAGAATGTCAAGAGGCAGGTATGAGATTCAAGCTGCTGTATCCAGCTGTCTTCAGAATATTTTTTTCTGGAGGATCAGTCATTTTTGATGCAGAACAGGTTAAGGAGGAAATACAAAAGTTTGTCCAACAAAAAGTGAACCATCACACAGAAGGGGACTCTGCTTCTCATTCTTCTGGTGATGAAGTTCATAGAGAGACTTTGCCAATGAAACCTTGTCCAATGTTCATAAGGAAAATGCTTGGAAGACAGAAAAATGTGCAGGAGTTGACTAAAAGAATCACGAGTGCCTTGGACTTGAACTGGAGTCTAATGATGGGAGATGGAGAAGAACAAGAAGACCAACAACACTGAAATTAGTAAATAAATGTGAGATTGTAAAGTGTCAGTCACATTTGAAATATGGATTTGCAAGAAAAAGTGCAAAGACTGGGCTTTTGTTGACTTTTTATTTTTTTTTTACAAGAAGCATCTTTATTAAATTATCATGTGTGACACAGACAGTCTTACATTTATGTAAATGAAAATAAATCATAGTGGCACAATCTCAGTTGCAAACATTATAGCTTACAAACCATGCCAACACAACTGTACCTGCAAACATTATACATCACTTTTAATACATCCTATCATTGTCAGTCTCCATTGCATAGCTCATTCAGATCCTGCCTTTTCTTAAACATCGTTCCTCCTCTGCATGTAATGGTCCCACAGTTCCCATTTTTTCCTCTGTAATTTATTTCTACCTTTTTCTAAAGATCCCAGTTCCAGTTGTTTTATCTCTTTTACTATCTTTGTTATGTCTAGTAAAGTTGGTTTAGACTTTGATTTCCATTTTCTAGTTATTGCTTTTTTGGCAACCATCATAATTAGACTCAGCAAGGCCTCACTGTGTCTAGACAATTCCAACTCCCTATCATAGTTCAAAAAATAATTTCCCTAGTCACTCCAAATTTGCTCACCCAACATCTCTGACAAATCAGTCTACAGGGAATCCATAATGTCAGCCAACTCAATACACTCCCAGAAAATATATTCCCAGTTACCTCTTTCTTCCCCATCACATCTCCAACATTTGTTCTCTACCTGAGGAAAGATTTTTTGGAGCCTGCTTGGGGTATAAAAATATCTATGAAAACACTTCCAGGCAAAGATCATAAATCTTCTAGATTTTGTTGCATTTTTGAGAGACATACATATAATCCCCCACTGTTTCTTTGTGAATTGCTTATCCAGTCTCTCTCTTCCCAATTCTTCCTATCCTCTTTTGATTGATTCTAATAGTTATCATGCAGTATTTTATTTGCTGTACTAATTATTCCTTTTGTTACAACCACATCTGTTTAAGTTCTACTAAGAGCTCTACCAGTGCTGGTCTTTTCTTTAGGACCCCACTATTTCTTTAACTGTGTCTGTACTCTGATGTCAATGCTTGTTATGGAAGACAGTCTCTAACCTGCAGTCCTAATAAGCTCTTACCATTTCCCATTCTATTACCTTTCCTTGTCAGTTTGTTTGCTCACAATACCCTGGTTCCTATGCAAGTTTTCTTCAATATAATCCTGGCCCTCTTGCCTATTTTCTGTATACCTAACTGCAGTAACCCCTATTGACAGAATCTCCTTTCTCCATTCCCATATTGGCTTAGGTCTTAGAATAGCTTCTGCTACTTTATGAATATAATATTCTATATGATTATTGTTGTTCTTCTTAAAGGTTTGCATCCAAAATCCCAGCCTATTCCTGTTACTTGAACTTCCCCGTTTCTTCATCATCTCTTTCTATTTTGAGTTATAACCAAAAAAAGATGACCAAATTGCTTTAATAGAAAACAACGAAACAAAGAAAAAGCTCTGGATACCACGTCTCATCCCAAAATCACTCAGTTTATTGTAGCACCAAACAGTGAAGCACAGTATCAACCCCAACAAGAAAACATTAACGCTCCTATATTGGCAGCTAATTTTAGAAGCCACTAAGAACCCACTAAGAACCCTGGTTTAAACAACATGGTCTCACTGAAACCTGTATTCAAGCTTAGAGCAGCTAAACTATGAGCATTAGTTATACATCTAAGGTTTATTTAGCCCTGCATTTGCGTTTTAGTATATAGTATATATCCAAGGTAGAAATAATCTTTTAACGAGTGGATTTTAAACATCTATGTATTTAACATTTTAAACATTCCATTTTATATGTTGTTTTTTATAGAAAACAGTCCTATATTGAGGGGGTTATACATATTACAATATCCTGAATATACATATTTTATTTGGCAACACATATATTCCTGTTTTTTTAGCACTTTTTAAACTGTTTTTGAAATTATTGATTTATTAATTTATTCAGTGTTCAAGCTCATCTAATTGTGGTTAGAGAATTTAAATTAATCTCGTTTGTAGTAGCTTTCACATCTGATGAAGTTTTTGGATGAAAATTTGTGGATAATATAGGAGCGTTAATGTTTTCTTGTTGGGGTTGATGCTGTGCTTCACTGTTTGGTGCTTCAATAAACTGAGTGATTTTGGGACGAGACGTGGTATCCAATGCTTTTTATTTTGAGTTATAGTTTTCTGCTTGTGCTATGTATGGGAGGCTTATCTATGTTGCTCTGAAATACCCCTTCACATCAGGTAATCCCAATCCTTCCTGTTTGATTGGAAGAATAAGCTTATCCCACTTGACTCTTGCCGTCTTCCCCTCCCAGATAAAGTCCTTCAACTCTTTATTAATTACTATCCATAACTTCCCCTCTGGTTGATAAAAATATCCCTGACCTGTATATAAGACTAAAGGGACTAAAAACATTTTAACTACCCATATCTTACTATTACTATCCATATAACAGAGCTTCAATTTTCTCAGTTTTTGTATTATCATTTGTTTGGTCACTTCCCACATATCCTCAGCTGCCACATCGGTATCATTTTTAATCCATACTACTAAATACTTCATTCTGTCATGTCCCTATAAGTATGGCTATTGCTGAATCAATTTGTATTTCGTACATAATTTACCCCTATTGCTTTTGTTTTGGCTTCATTAATTCTGTATCCTAAAAATGTTCAAAATGTCTCAATATGTTCCACAGCACTGTAATATCTCTTTCTGATTTTGCCAGGTATAAAATAATGTCATTTGCAAATAGAGCCAGCTTCTGTTGACTACCAAACCAACTATATCCTTGAATTTTTGAGTCGCTTATTTTCTTTGCCAGTGGTTCTAAATATAATACAAACAACAAAGGAGAGAGAGAGGACACCCCTGCCTAGTTCCTCTGCTCAAACAGAGATTATCAGAGAGGACCCCACCCACTTCTCAGATCCCTCATATATCCTCTTAATCAACCTTATAATTTTTTCAGGGAATGTTTCCATTGCTCTGCTCATAAAGTCCCAGCTCACTCTATCAAATGCTTTCTCTGCATCAAGACCTATCAACAACAGTGGTATTATTTTACATTCTGCTTCCCTCTGGATCATCACTGTTTGGTTAATGTTGTCAAATGTTTGCCTGCCCTCCACAAAACCACACTGAGCCATAGGTATCAAATTTGGCATCACTTTTGCCATTCGTTTTGCCTTTATATACATAAACATTTTATAATCATGATTTAGTATTGAAATGGGTCTGTATGAAGCTGTATCTGATGGATCTTTACCCTCTTTAGGTATTACAGCTACTACCCCTTTCTTCCAGGATGTTGGTACTTCTCATCCTCTTAAAATACTGTTAAACAAAACCTTCCAGATCTTTATCAGTTTTTTCCCTCCTAGCTTCCAAACCTCCACAGGAATACCATCTATTCCTGGGGACTTCCCTGTAGATTGGTTATACATCACCATTTTTATCTCATCTCCTATTATTCTAACTGTTAGCAATTGAGCCTCCTCTACCTCAAGCCCGAGCATATTTAATTCTTCCATAAACATTTCCATTTGTACCTTTTCTTGATTTCCATATTTTCTGCTTTATACAGACTATCTTAGAATTTTTGAAGTATTTCCAATACTTCTACAGGATCTGTTGTTACCTTCCTTGTTATAGGCTTCCTAAGCTTGGTGACAGCCCTTTCTAGTTTCTGTTGCCTGAGCCATTATGCTAAAAGTTTTTGTGCTTTAGGGTTATTATCAAAAAACAGTTGCTTAACAGCAATCTTTTTAAACTCATGCATATCATCAAGGTTTAGCATTCTGTAGTTGCTCCTCTTCTTGTTCTTTCAGATTCCCTCTATTTTGCAGTACTTTAACACTTGTCAGTCCCTCTAAGTAATTATTGTTACTTCTTAACCATATCTCCCTTTCTTTTATTTCCACACTATTTTTAAATTCCACTTTAATTTTATCCCACTCCCTAGTTCTCTATATTGTCTAATAGCTCCTGTGTAATTTCCACTGCCCATTCCTTAAATTCCTTTCTTTTCAACAGATAGGTGGGAAAGTGCCAGTGTCCCATTTTATTTCATTACCCTGTGTTTTTATTTTACTTATTATTGGCACATGATCTGAAATAGTTATTGGGTGCATATCAAGACCTTCAATTAAATGTAAATGTTCCTGTGAATTGTATATTCTGTCTAGCCTAGCCCAGTTTTTATATCTCAAAGAATAGTATGTAAATTCACTCTGAACTCCTATTACTGAATTCACATCTTTCATGCCAAATGTTTTCATAAATTTCTTCATAAATCTACCCTCCTTTGTTATATTTTCCCTTCTGGGCTCCACAGACACATCTTCACTGTTGCAAATCAAATTCCAGTCCCGACTTATAAATAATATTCCTTGCTGAAAGTGGATTATTTCTCCAAGAATTTTCTTAAGATCCATTATAGCAGTTTTCAGTGGAGTATAAATATGTGCCAGTGTAATTCTTCTTCTTTGCCAGTAGCCCCTTAATACTATAAATCTTCCATTATTGTCTTTTATAATTTCTTCTATTACTATTCCTCTTGCAATTAATAGAAGTACTCCTCTCTTCCTTTGCCCCAGATATTCTGCTGAATAACCATCTTGAAAACCTTTCTTTATTAAATTCACATGTTCAGTTCTTTCCAAGTGTGTCTCCTGGAGCATAGCTACTTATACTCTACATTTTTTTAATATAATTCACTACTCTCTTTTTTGTATTTATCTGTGAGACCATTAACATTTACACACATTATAGAAAGAATCATGTTCTTGAGGGATTATTCTTCCCGCCATTTATGTATAACAGCTTTTTTGTTAAATGTATGGTTCCAGGTTTTGTATTCAATGCATGCACCATTTGGCAGGTTAATCTTTTATACAATTGTTTCTTGTCATCTTCATTAAGCCTATGTCACATCTTGCAGAATTTTTATGTTTTATTGAAAACCCTCAAATAAAAATACACACACCCCAGGGCTTTTGTTGACTTGTTAAACTTGTGGGGGACTGGAAATCATATACCCCACTTCACATCATGAATGTTTGGAAGAACACTGAAAGGAAGGGGAAAAGTAGTTAAGTAAAACAGTTTTAGTTCTTAATAGTATTTGTAAAAAACATTTTCTGATGTAAATTACATGTTATACAGTAAAGCATTTTCATTTATAGTTGTATGTGATAAAGATACTGCAGTAAACAAGTACCCCAACACTTTTCCCTTCTTTTTTAGTTTTAAGCAATGTAAGCATTACAATGTAAAATGAGTAGAAAAGCTAGACAAAAGCATATTTAAGTTAATAGGCTGTAATCTTGGGTTGTTGAGATGGGGATGGTGTTTAAAAGAGCACATATTATAATACATGTAAGGTTGATATGTTTTTAGTGGAAACAAATATAATAGAGAACATTAAATGTAATGAAAAGTTTTCCTTTAACAAATAAATGTTCAGTGTGAGTTGAGAAGTCTGCTGAGGGCAGCTGTACATTTTGTTATGTTTCCATGGAGAAAAGCCAACTACAGAGGCAGGCGATAAATACCAGAGAACATTTTAAGGCTAAAAGTTAGTGTTTTCTGAAAGCATACAAGCTGTTTTTCACATCTGTGAGGTGAATAATAATAAGACAAGAACAAATGGTGATTAGTGTAAGTAGGAGCACAGATTGTAACTTGTGTCTTAGCATGGATAGTCTTAATATTAGGTGCGATAGTGCCTGTGTATACAGCTGTCAATTTGAGACAGTTGTTCCTATATGATGGGTTAAATTTCATTATTTGAAGATGTACATAGTTTTGTGCATTTGTTTTAAGTTAGTGGTTCTTGGGGTGTTTTGGGTTTTTATTTTTTTTTTTGAATGAGGGTTTTCATTAAAACAAAAAAATTTAATTACATAGGTTCACATGGAGATGACAAGAAACAACTGCATAAGAGATCAACCTGTCAAACATTAGTGGGTGGATGTAACACAAAAGCTGGAAAATACATTTAAAAAGCTGTCATATATAATAGGTGGGAATAATAACTTCTTAAAATGGCTATACTATCTGTAGATCAATGTGTGTGTATGTACCTTTAAGAAGCTATCAAAGGGCTTGCAAAAGTGTATAAATACTGTGCATGTGCAAACTAGACTGCCATTCTGTAGTAAGCTGTTGAGATGTAAGCATGTATGTATGTAGTATCTGTCTGTTAACTAGTTTGCCCATATTTTATGGTGCTGCTATTCATCCTGATATGTTTCTATGTATTAAAGCATCTAAACAAAACACCCTGCCTGCTTGTTATCTATGTTAAAAAGAGATGAGCCATATGGTGTCAGAAGTGGGATGTCTAAAGGGCATGAAGGTAGAAGTGGCGTGGCTAAAACAACTTAAGGCACTTGCTTGGGACTGGTGGAATATACAGGAGTGAATCATCCCTAAAATGTGCATACTTTGTAAAACAGATCAGAAACAAATTTTAGATATTAAAACTTACTCATCACTATTTCTTTTTCGCAAAATATGAAACAAGGTATACAGAACATTCTAAATGATATTCACATAAACTGATATGTACGACATTGATAAAAATATTCAAATTATTACAGAAAATTTTGAAATAAAGCCTGATTGCATAAAATTAATAAAATAAAGGGAAGCGACCGCATTTTTGCAACATATGTATTTTTAGTATTAAGCAAAGATATCCGAGTTATCAGAAGTGTATAAAATGTTCACATGTTTGTGCAGTGTTACAGTAAAGCTATTTTGCAAATGTACAGGCATTACAGGACATATTTCACAGAATACAGCCATTACTGAGCATATTTCATAAAGTACAGTATTTCAAAGAGTGCATTTGAATGTTATTACAAGCTCACAGCATAGGTTATTCATACATAGTTACAAGGGCCATATTTTCAGTATGTTTGTGTATAATTTGTAGGCATGGCAGATGGACTTAAAAAAACTAGTGCAATTGTGTTTGACAGTAATATTGCTGAGAACTGTAGTGTTTGACAAGAGTACGACATTTTCATACAGGCTGCATTTTCTGATAAAGATGACCATACAAAGGCAGTTATTCTACTTAATGTAGCTGGGTCAGAAGCCATTGAAAGGGAATGTTCATTTGTGTATGCACCTGCTATTTATATAGGAAAGGGGGAACCTTCATATTGTTGCACAGGCTGAGTCAAGGGACGACACAGAGTGCTTAAAACATAAATTTAGAGAAATGTGTAACCCCCAGACAAATGTTACAATGGAAAGGCACTTATTTTATAAAAAGGATCAAAAGCCCGGTGAAATTTTTGCAGCATATAAAATTGCCCTGAGAAATAAAGCTAAAATATGCAGATTTGGTGATTTAAGGGATGAGTTGATAAAAGACAGACTTATGTGTGGTATTAAAGATGACGCTGTGAGAAAGATTTTGCTTCATGACCGTGATTTAACTTTGAATAAGGCCATTGAGATTTTTCAGATACATGAGCTCACAGAAAAGCACAAAAACACACAGATATGCTTACAAATGAGAGCAGCTCTAGAAGGCACAGTGATAAAGCTCATGTTGATAGTATGCCGCACATAGTTAAAAGAAACAGGCCCAAGCACATGGCAGCAACTGTAGCCCCTGCAGCACTCACTTGTAAACTCCAGAACTTTCCCGCAAATTCCAGAGTTTGCACAGTCTCAGTGAAGCGTAATAGTGAGTCAGCAAACTCAGAGCATGGGCCCCAACCCAATTTCATTGCCAACTGTCATAACTGTGGTGGAAGTCATGAATCTAAAAGGAAAAATGTTTAGCTTTTGGTTGGCAATGCCACAAATACAATAAATGGAATAATTTCAAAAGGTTTTGTAAATCAAAAGGCCCACATTGTTTTATTAAAAGGGAACATTTTAAGAAATCAGTTGTTCAATTAGAGAGCTGCAACCCTGCTCTTTATGTTGATGGTGTGTAAGTGTTTCATGAAACAGTTAATGCAGTATATTTAATGGCAAAGAATAAAGTATTTTGTACTGTTCAGATAAATGGCAAACCCATAGAGCTCAAAGTTGAAACAGGTTCCAAGTGCAATGTTAAGTCAGCAGAAACATTTGTTAGAGTATGTGAAAGGTGAAAGGCTTGATTTGGCAAGGTGTGTGAAGCTTGTTACTTATGGAGGTAAAGAAATTGAGATTGAAGGCTCAGTAGTGCTTTCATGTTACTCTGCTGGAAGAAGCTACGACGTGTTATTTTATGTGGTCAAGGGTCACGTCAAGTCATTATTATGGCTTAGAGACAGTTTGAAAATGGGACTACTTTCATTTAATAAAGAAGTCCACCAAGTTAGCTTGAAAGACCACTACTCTAATTTTGTCCAGTATATTTTTTTCTACCTATAATGATCTTTTCGAAGACAAACTAGGAAAACTTCCAGTTGTGTACTTCATGAAGTTAGACCCATAGGTCAGTCCAGTTATCAGGCTAGCATGCAAATTTCCAATAGCCATGCAGGACAGAGTCAAGGCTGAGCTAGACAAAAATGGTGCGACAAAGTGTGATTTGTCCAGTTGAAACTCCAACTGAATGGGCATCTTCCATGGTGGTAGCTCATAAGAAAAGCTCAGATGACATCAGAATATGTATCGATCTATGAGACTTGAACAAAGCTCTAAAACAACCTCATCAACCAATGTGCAAAATTGAAGAAGTCGCCGCCTTAATGCCAAATGCCACTATTTTTTTCTGTCTTAGATGCAAATAGTTCATTTTGGCAAATTTAGCTTGATGAACAATCATCATTGCTCACTACTTTCAGCACTCCACTTGGCAGGAACAGATTTTTAAGAATGCCATTTGGGAGAAATTCTGCAAGTGAAGTCTTTCAGCATGCAATGGAGCAAATTTTTTTCTGGGTATCCTTGTGCTATTAAAGTAGACAACATACTAGTAGGAGGTCATGATGAAGCAGAACATGACAGAAACCTCAGAAGTCCTAGAAATGACACGTTAAGAAATTACTTATGTTGGTCATTTATTTATGAGTACAGGCTTATAACCAGACCCTTCTAAACAAACAGCCATTCTTGAGATGCCAGCTCTGGACAATGTCCAAGCCCTTCAATGTTTTCTTGGCATGGTCATCTACTTAGGCAAGGTCATTCCAGACTTGAGCCAAATATCAGCACCACTCAGAGAGCTGATACATAAAGATGTATCCTGGTCTTGGTTAGAACAATACCAAAGAGCATTTAATGTCCTGAAACAGAGAATTGCAAGTCCACCAACTATGATGTTCACAAGCCAGTTACACTTTCCTGTGATGCCTCAGAATTTGGTCTTGCTGCAGTTATTCCACAAGAGGAGCAACCTGTTGCCTATGCATCGAGAACTCTTACCCAAACTTGAAATGCAGTAAGTCCAGCTGGAGAAAGACCTTTTGGCAATTGTGTTTGCGTGTTCCAAAGTTTCATGATTATCTTTATGGTAGACCTATCCAGATCGAAACAGACCACCAACCTTTAGTCACTATCTTGAAACCTGACTGCAATGCATGATGCTGAGATTGCAAAACTATAATTTCAATCTTGTCTACAAGAAAGGCAAACTTCTTTATCTTGCTGATACCTTATCTAGATCACCCAGAAACACCACAGAACAACATGAGAATGAGAACCTTGATTTTGAAGTCATGGAAGTGAGAAATATTTCTTCCACATGCTTTGATGAGTTGAGAAATCACACAGCCACAGCTCCAGTTTTACAAAGGCTTAACCACTTTATCAATCAAGGATGACATCAAAACTATCTAGTTTACCTCAAGAAGTGCAACCTTATTTTCCATAGAGAGATGAGATTTTTGTCTGACAAAGTTATTATTATGAAAGGTCCAAAAGTAATTGTTGCAAAGTCCTTGCAACTAGAGTACATTACTATCTTGCAGCGTGGTCACCCAAAGAACTCACTCTACCAAAAGAAGGGCAGAAGGACTAGCATTTTGGCCTTCTATGTCACAAGACATTGAGAGAGCACTTTCATCTTGTTCAATGTGTAATAGTATTAAGCCACTTCAACAGAAGGAACCACTTCAGCTAAACCAGATTCCTGAACTAACTTGGTCGACAGTAGCCATGAACATTTTCAAGTGGAATGGTCAACATTATTTGGTGTTACTAGACTCTTACTCCAGTTGGTTCGAGATTGACCTACTTCATAACCTAGCATCCAGTACTGACATTACTAAGATGAAGTGTAATTTTGCAGTACATGGTAGTCCACACAAAGTTATTTCTGACAATGGCACTCAGTTTACAAGCCAATAGTTCAAAAGATTTGCTGAAGAATGGGACTTTACTCATGTCACTAGTAGCCCTGAGTACCCACAGTCGAATGGTTTGGCAGAACATGCAGTTCAAAGTGTGAAGCAGTTACTAGAGAAATCAAAACGAGATACTAGTGATGTTTTCCAGAATCTCCTGAATCTCAGAATGTTCCTCGTGATAAACATCTTGGTTCACCTGTTCAGAGACTTCTGTCGAGACAAACCAGAACCACATTACCAATCAGTAGTCAATTGTTGGTTCCATGTGTCAAGAACAATAGGTCAGTGAAAGCCAATCTGTTGAAGAAGCATTCAACTCAGAAGTCCTACTACAATAAAACCAGCAAACCGCTCAATCCATTACAAGAAGGAGAAGTGGTAAGGATGCAAACGTCTAAAGTTATGATCGGATTGGTGTCATGAAGAATATTTGTCCAGAGCCGAGATCATACATTGTGGAATCACAATGGAATCATAAGGAGCATTCTTTAGGTGGAATCAGAAGCATTTGAGACCAGTGTCTGAGTCTATACCATAGCACATAACCTGTGAGAAAGACTCTTTATCTCAGAGTGAGTTGGCCGGTGTTCCAATTCCTGAGGAAGTCCTAGAGGACATTCCTGTTCCTGTGATGAATCCAGAAGTTCCTAATAAGAGTTGTGCACCACAGACTGTCCCTGTTGCTAAATTTGGTCCAGACTGTTAAGTTACGAGATATGGTCAAATCTTTAAACCCTGTAGCAGATATGAAGCAACTTTGACATGAACAATGTGTTTTGTTTCCAATGTCTGTAGTAATGCATGTCTAACTCTGATATTATTTTTACAAAGGGCAATCTTTTTAAGAGGGATGATGTAGATCAATGTGTGTGTATGTACCTATACTGAGCACATGCAAGCTAGACTGCCATTTTGTAGTAAGATGTTGAGATGTAAGCATGTATGTATTTAAGGTCTGTCTGTTAACCAGTTTATATTTTATAATGCTGCTATCCATCCTGATGTGTTTCTATGTATTAAAGCATCTAAATGAAATACACTGCCTGCTTGTCATATATGTTACAGAAAGACCAGTGACACTATCCATATCATTTTGGAACTTGAATGGCCTCACAGATATAGATAAAAAGGAAAGAGTAAATTATATTAAGAAATAATAGTGCAAATAGCAGTGCTACAGGAGACGCATTTGGAAAGAAGTGAACATCTGAATTTGATAAAGGAAGGATTTCAGGATGGAGATTCAGCAGAGTATCAGGAACAAATGAAACGGAGAGTATTTATACTAATTGTTAGAGGAGCTCCAATAGTGATAGAAGAGAGAATAAAAAAAGCTGATAATGACAGATTTGTGGTAGTAAGGGGCTACTTCTAATACAGGAGGATTACTTTGGCATGTATTTATATTGCACCAAAAACTCCTATTATGGAGCTTAAGAGAATTTTGGGAGAAATAATCAGCTTTTAGCAGGGAATATTACGTATAGATAGGTGGGGACTGAAGTTTGATTTGAAACACTGAGGCTGTATCTGGGGGACCTACATACCTCTCAACCTCTTAGAGAAAAAAATCTGGACAAAGCCTAAAATGACAGGGGGACAAATAGGGGACAGATTTTAAATATTGCTCTTACAAATTTAGAAATTTGATAGAATATAGGTTTTGCATTTGCATGAATTTTCTGAAGGATGTGGAATCTTAAACTCAAATGTTTGTCATTATTTAATGACTTCAATCCTCAGCTATTTGCCAGAAAAGTACAGATTTTAGGAGGAACACACCAAAAATATGAGGCAAAAATCTGGACATTCTACAAAAATCTGTTCGCTCTTTCGTCGCTTTGCTGTCCTAATGTAAACCCATAAAAATGAGGTGGACCATTAAATCTAAGAAATATTGGCATGATTGTGACAGTACATGAGACTGGCAACATATGTGGTGGACCTGTCCCAAGATATACTCTTGGTGGAATAATAAATTTTCCTTAATAAATAACCCAATCTGCTAAAAGACTTTAATAAGAGGAATATTATAACATTTGGATATTGTGTGGTTTATCAGGGACACCTAGATATATTGCTAAGACAATTGTCTTGGGTAGTATAGCGACAAAGATCTGAACTGGCATCCACTTATTCCTCAAGACCATACATTTCCAGTAGATAAATGATGGTATTTTTAACTGATATATGAAACTGGTGAACAATGGAAATTCTGAAGATGATATAAGATGACTAAAATAACAATTACCGATTCTATTAGATGATAAGGGTGTAATATTATTTTATGCAGGTGACAGGGGGAACTGGGAGGATCATGTTGGGATAGTTAATTTACTTAATGCAATTTATCTGATTATTAATTCAAAAATACAGATTTCACATAAAATTGAAAAATAATAAAAAAGGAAGACTGTAAGTTTGACAATTCAATTTGTGAAGCTATACTATATATTGCAGCACTTTGTTGTTGGGTATTGTATATGCAGTGAGTTGGCTGTTTCCCTTCTATGGCTGTCTTTCCAGGTACCCAGATCACTAAGTGTTAAGGGTCATCTGGGTTGCAATCAGGATATTTTCCTTCTGCATCATGGAGCCAGAGATTAACTGTACCACACCTAGATCACACATTTTACTGACTGCACTAAACAGTCTGTTGAAACAGATACTCTATTACACAGAAGTATTCAGAGACTGAACAAGTCCTAGGGAAGAGAAACCCCAGACTGTCATATGGGGGTGAAACCCTCTATGTAATCTGAACTATACTCCAGTGTTGTAACACCTTAGGGTAGTTTATATTTCTTTAAGGGTCTGTTTGCTGAACAATAAATTCAGAGAACCAGACTAGGGAAATTCTGTTTCACCAAACACATTCTGTGCATCAGTAGTCCTGGTTTCACATTTTGTACAAACAGTTTCAATATCGTCATTTTGACTGAGCATTTTGAGTTAATTATTTTTGGTTTCGTTTTCCAGGCATTTAATTCTGTAAGCATTTTCTTCAATAAGTTGTCTTACTAACTCTAATAATTTTGTTATCTCTACAAACATTTAAATCTTTTTTCAAAGTCAAAACAGTACAGTCTTTAAGTAATGTTTCAGTAGATATATCATGTGCACTTCTGTCCTTTATTAACAATTCTCCCAAATCATCAACTTCAGTAAGCTAGATTCTTTTAACTTGGTTACTTAGTGTACATTAGTTTCATAAACTTGCACAGAAATGAAAAAAGTATCTATTCTTTCTATGAGTAACATTTTCCATAGATTAAAGTAAGTCTTAGACTTCATTATTACTGTTTTAAACTATTTCTCTGTTCATCACTGTTGAATGAAGAGCATTATATACGTTTGCTGTTTTCTGTCCCATTATACAAAGAAAAGGAGATGAATTTCTTTTGGAGCCCGTTTTATTAACCCACACTTCTGCAACATAGAGCTGAAATCTTTGCTTAAAATATTTCTCTGCATTTTACTTATTCAGAAGAGCACATTACTGAAAACCATCTATGAAATACTATTAAACATGTTTGTTTTTATGGTATGTTTTTTGCATTAGTTTTGTGAGTACAAAAATGATACCCCAGTACAGTTTCCCACAGAAAACTCATGCCTGTAACACCGTACTCAAATATTCATGTCATTCTCAAACTATCCCGCTCCTTATTTATAAGTTGGATTGCCTTGTTTTAAAATTGGAACTGTTTTACTTTTCTGCAAACATTAGCCTTTGGTGATGTAATCTTCTGATAAATATGTAAAATTTCATGCTAGGAGCCTTAACAAAAGTTTAACTCCCAACAGGCACTTCCTAATCTGGAATACAGCAATATATACATCATTGTGGAGACTTTGTTCAAGACCATTGAGAGCACCCCATCAATGCAGGGTTTCACCGTCAATCATGCATTCAGGTCCTCTGCACTACATAAAAGCACTAAAAGTGGCATTGTCTGTATAGTCATAAAACAAAATTTCACTTCCAGACTTGTTAGACAGGATAATGACCTGGAACTTTTCCAAGTCCAACCTACCATTAGGAAAACCCCTTATCACATCATAGCTAGCTATAGGACCGCCTCTATGTCCTACTTGGCCCATACCTCCAACCTAACTAGTATGCAGGCCCTGTTCATTAATCCCAACATGGTACTCCAAGGGGACTTCTTCCATCAAGTATGAGACTTGTATACCCTCAATAATGTATGCCCAGAGATTTCTGGACTTCATAAGTACAAACTCTGTTGACCAGTTAGTTTGCACCCTAACTAGGGGAGATGAAATCCTGGACTTGGTCCTTGTTGATATGGGATAGCTCTGTTCCCTACTAATTATAACCTCTTCCCTAGTCAAATCAGACCACAAATCTGTCACATTTACCATGAAACTGAAGGTGGAAGCATCTTCTAATAACTCTGTATTTAGAAGACTAAATAACTAAACCTAAGGGATGGCCTGGATAAATTCGACATCCCCTTTACAACCGATGACTCCACTGCTTATATGGAATCCTTTACAGCCAAATTCTATGCACATGTGAATAGTTGGATTCCCTTCCTAATCTCGAAATAATGAAATATCGAATTTCAGTATCACAAAACTATGAAGTCGAATACCCTAAACACCGAACATACACAAACCCGACACCCAAAATCGCGACTCTACAAAATCCCGAAAAACACACATCACAGACTACAAAACACATACATAGATGAATGTACATACCTCCCAATACTTCCCTACAACAAACATAACACACACGCAAACAATCAAACACATACACACACCTACCCTTAGTATATGCAGGGGGCAAGACCCCCTGCAACCCCCACACCCCCTACTTATATATACTAACTCCAAGGTCACACAACACTCCATAACACACACAACCCAGCACCACACATTCCACCCGCCGCACAAACACACATCACATACACACACCAGCACTCCCAACACTAACACATTCAAACCGCACAACACCTACCCTAACCCACACCTCAAACATCCCAACACACTCAAACACACATAAACCCTAAAAATGTAAACTTACCTAACACGCTATCTGTACTGCGGGTTCGACATTTCGAGGTTCGCAGTTTCCGTCTGTTCGACTTTACAGGCTCGAAATTCTAAAATTCAATATTTTAGAATTTCGAGCATGTAAATTGAACCCAGATAGCTACATAGAATGAATCTATCTCCCTCTAAAGGAAATACAATGTCAAATTTAAAAATAAACCCTTGTGATGGACCAAACATAACCAGGCTCTGTATTTGAAGAAAAACATTAATAAATAAATATAACATAAAAATAAATACAACTCTCAAGATGCTAAAATTGCTCTTGCTAAACTTAACAGGGAACTGTGGTTCCTGATCAAATCAACCAAAGCTAGGTATGAAGTAAAACTGGCCACACAGGCAAAAGAAAACCATAAAGCCTTCCTTAACTATGTTAGAAACAATGCACAGGACTCTGCAGAGCTTATAGTAAATTATATCATATACTCTGAGCAAGAGGGCATCGCTAGTCTATTAGCGGAAACAATTTGGCTCTAATTTTACCTCCTCTCTTCTGAACACTCAGAGATCGTGTATCTACACCACCATCAAATCTCACAAGCACAAGTCCTCAAAGCACTATCCAAGGCCAAAAACACTACTTTTATGGGGCCAAATAACATACCAGGATGGCTCTGGCCAGTCTGGAACAGGACCTGTTAAAACTTCTACAGAGGCTAGTCAGTTTCCGCATTCAAACAGGCTTTGTGCCAGATGAATGAAGGATAGCAACGGTCATCCCACTTCACAAAGCTGGGGCATCAAAAGACCTGGGTAATTATAGACTCATAAGTCTGACCAGCTTAATCTGTAAGACTATGGCAAGGATCATTATGGAATTAATAAGTATTGACTTGGGTTAAGAGTGTTTAGCTTTCCTAAATTAGTTTGGTTTTGTCAAAGGTAGATCCTGCCTATTTAATCTGGTTGACTTCTTTGAGAAGCATACTGAAGCAATGGATGAGGGAAAATCATTTCACACCACATTATCTAGATCTTGCAAAGGTTTTTGACATCATCCCACACTCTGGTATCATTGTTACTCTAGCAAGTAAAACAAAAGAACCAGATAACACAGCACTGTATAAAAAATTTAATATAAAAAATAAAAACAGTAAAAAGTATATAACAGATGAGCTCTTTCACACTGAAGGTACTTTATCAGATCTAAAAACAAACTAACAAACAGTGCTTAAATACAGTTAGGTAACTTCAAAATCGCCTGGTCAAGTCACGTGATCTCAGCAAGGGTTTTAAAGGTATATGCTCATTTATTTATTTATTTATTTATTTGTTTATTTACATTTGTTGACCGGGAGAGTCCGACTGGACACAGGTCCGTTTTCAGCGAAGACCCGGGAAGAAAAGCTCCACATTAAGTATTATTTGCATTATACAGTTAAGAAACATAGCATTTAAATATAGACATTAGTCCAGTTAAGGACGCAAGACAAGAAGAAAACAGATGTAAAACAGCTGTAGAACATAGTACAATTTTAAAATATGGTGACATATACTAAACATGGTTACAAATGCAGTTGAGATTCATCAGTGAACAATTGATGCAATCTGTTTTTGAGGTACGTAACAGCCATTAGCAGTTGTTGTTACAAGAAGTTAGCACTATGTGGCAGGTAACTGGGAACATGAATAACCAAGCTTGCTAAGAGTAGGTTGTTGATGGGGGCCGAGAGAGGTAGTGGGTGGGTAGAGTGGATGGTATTAGAGGGGGGGTTTGCAAGGGCATATCTGGCAAGTTTTTAAGTGTGATTTTAGTAAGGATTTAAAGTGGGCGCAAGAAGTTACACAGGTAATTGAGGATGGGAGCGAGTTCCAGAGTTTGGCTATAGTGCAGGAGAATAATGCTTCTCCAGCAGAGTTAATGGCTCTTGTGACTTGCAAGAGTTTTTTGTGGCTGGACCTTAGTGGTCTCGTAGTTATGTAGGGTTGGAGTAGATTCTGGAGGGATGGGACTTTTAGTGGTTGGTTTATTAGTTTGTGGGTGAGTGTGAGTTGGTACCATTGAAGGAGGTGGGGGAGCTCTAGCCAGCCCAGTTCTGCTAGTGAGAGACAGTGCAGAGTACGGTAGGAAGCCCCTGTGGTGAATTTGGCGATTTTGTTGTAGCAGGCTTCGAGCTTATTTAGATTGCATT
This sequence comes from Protopterus annectens, assembly GCF_019279795.1. Classification (NCBI taxonomy): domain Eukaryota; kingdom Metazoa; phylum Chordata; order Ceratodontiformes; family Protopteridae; genus Protopterus; species Protopterus annectens. Next base: position 1,325,565,233 of record NC_056741.1, on the reverse strand, counting down.
GTCTAAGGTTAGTAAATATTGGAGAGGTGTAGAGTAGGGTAGAGATAAGATGAAAATTTGCTACTATTATTTTAGCTGCTTTGGTAAGTAGCTGCTGATTTCTATATAATGCTCCTAGTTTTTTGTGCACTTTTTTAATGGTCATGGAAATGTGAATGTCAAAGTTCAGTTTATTGTCTATTTCTACTCCTAGTAATTTGGTGCGTTCTGTAGGATGGATGGTGGTGTAATGTAATCCTTTCCCTTTGTCAGATTGTAAAATTAACATCCATTTAACTTCTAAACATTCAGTTTTTGTTTTAATATCACCTCTTCAGGCTCCTACATTCAGGAATTCCAAAACTAAAAACGTAAAAGAGTGTTCAATACCAGTGTTACAAATATGCTTATATAAAGCATTCCTACTGTCACATCTGCTTATTTCATACAAGTGCTCCCTGATACGATTCTTCAACACCGATAAACTCTCCAAGACAAATGCGAATCCCTGTGTAACCCACTGGATAAGAAATTGGCTCAGTAGTAGAACACAGGAAATTAGGATGCTTGGCTCTACCTCTCCCAGCAGACCTGTCACTAGTGATTTACCTCAGGGTATAATCCTTGGGCCACTCCTCCTGGCATTTACTTCCAGAGATCAAAACAAATGTTAAGGGTTTATGGCTGACAAAGTTTGCAGATGATTGTAAATTTGGTGCCATCATAAATTCTCCAGAGCACACCAAGATTCTCCAAGAGGGCTTGCCAAAAAAAAGCTGGTGTCAAAACCATGGACTAAAGCTAAATGCCAAAGAATGTGTAATAGTATTGTTTGGAAAGTATAACAAGCCCTGTAACTATCACACTGACAACACACCCCTTGAAAACTGATCCAGTAGTTAGGGACTTTGGAACCTATGGAGACAATGAACTGAGCTTCGATTATCGTGTATCCGTTGTTGTAAGAAAGTCCTTTTTCTTTGTACAGCTTATTAGTAAGGCTACGGTGTCCAAGTCAGGCGTGTGATGATTTTCCTGTATTCGGTGCATATTAGGCAGATCATTCAGTGTAATGTCCCCTGTGATATGCACTTGACCCAGCTTGAATGACCATAACTCTATCTCACCAAGAAAATCAAAGGCCTGAATCATAAAAACTGTAATGACCATCTGAAAGCTTTGCCTATCCTCTTAATATCATGCCTCTGAGCCTCAACAGACTAGATTCTTGATTATTTGTGACAAATGCATGAACATGATTCGATGAAAAGTACTTTCGGCAATTATAATTTTAAATTTTTTTTGAAGGGGCAAGCCCTTCTGCACCTCCCATGTTGGGGGGAGACCCAGTACTCCCCCTTAACTTGCATATACCAATGGAACTGTCACACAACAGTGGAGAAAATGCAACAAATCCTATTTGCTGAAGGTGGTGTTCAGCAATAAGGTAGCTGTGTACTCCAGTGAAGCATAATCCATCAAATATTCACATTCCCAACAGATGTTATCTTTTAAGACCTTCTTCACATCCACAAGTCCAATGGTGGCATTAACACCTGCCCAAGAAGTATGAAACTCCTTTGCAACATAAACAGAATATGCTGGAAGGACAGATATTTATCAGAGAATGCCATGTCTTTGGAATCATCTTCCTCTCCACTACCATGTCTTTGGAATCATCTTCCTCTCCACTACCATGTCTTTGGAATCATCTTCCTCTCCACTACCATGTCTTTGGAATCATCTTCCTCTCCACTACCATTCCTTTGGAATCATCTTCCTCTCCACTAACATTCCTTTGGAACCATCTTCCTCTCCACTACCATGTCTTTGGAATCATCTTCCTCTCCACTACCATTCCTTTGGAATCATCTTCCTCTCCACTAACATTCCTTTGGAACCATCTTCCTCTCCACTACCATTCCTTTGGAATCATCTTCCTCTTCACTACCATTCCTTTGGAATCATCTTCCTCTCCACTAACATTCCTTTGGAACCATCTTCCTCTCCACTACCATTCCTTTGGAATCATCTTCCTCTTCACTACCATTCCTTTGGAATCATCTTCCTCTCCACTAACATTCCTTTGGAACCATCTTCCTCTCCACTACCAGTTCTTTAGAATCATCTTCCTCTCCACTAGCAGTTCTTTGGACTCTCATCTTCCTCTCCACCACCATTTCTTTGGAATCATCTTCCTCTCCACATTAAGAAAAGTACTTCTCTTTCTCAATTCAAATGTAATCTGGACAATTGGCTAGGAAATAACAAATTGACCCCTGGTCTAGCATGCTTGTCCTTAATGGATTGGGGTAACATGTAAATGTCTGCCTGGCATTGGGTTATTTCTAATTAAATAGAAGGACTAAAAACTTCACCGGAGTGCAATGGCTAGGCTTATAAAGACACTCATGGATCAATAACTTAGTAAACACCTATGAACCTTTCTCAAAGTCAATATTTTTGACATTATGTTACACCTTTCATACAAAGGTATGGGCAGGGAATTCAGGCCTGCATCATGCTGCATATTCCCTAAAGGGCTGTTGTTGAAGCAGTATGTGAAGTTACCTTAATAATGCATAGTTAATAGATTTGTTTCTTATTTCTATTACTTTATATGTCTTCTGAGCATGTTGTATCATAACAGGCACCCGCAACATGCACGAGTGTGCTTAAAAACACACATACACAAGCACAGAGTCCTGTAAATATACTCTGTTATGTTTTTGTACCAGCCCTTACTACAGTGAAGCTTGAACACAGGTGTTGGTTTAGGAATTCTGTTTTTTGCCACATTCATGTTAGTTCTGGCTGAGTTCCACTTTTCTTTCTATAGTTAAATAATGTCTCCTTTTTGTGTGTGTGTTTCACTTGCATTTCATTTGTTTGTCCTCTGTTGCTTTTGCAGTTCTCACCTCTTTTATTGCTCATAAAGACAACTTTTGCTTGTCATGCATTATTTCCTCGTTTAATCTTATTATGCTGACCTAAACAAAAAGTCGGTAGCTTTACCTATTGCAGCCTGTCCCTTTAAATGAAAAGGTGATGCTTTTCATTAGCACAGAAGATTAAGGCTTGATTTGCCTGCTTGTATGACTCTAAGCAAGTCACTCAATTAGGTAAAGCTTCGGGGCTGAATCTGAAAAAGGTCCATGTGGATCAGTTCTTCACCTCCATTAGCGAATACAAATAAATAAAAATCCCTGATTTTAGGAATATTCTTTATTTTCACTATGAATTTTATTTTCCTTAAAAATGGTATTTTGCTAGAGAACAGTAAAGATTATATTTGGTAAGTAATGAGAGGCGTTGCACTTCTTTTTCTTCAGAAAATACAGGCAAATGCAATTCTTTTTATTGTAATATTCTGACTGAATAAAACCAGTATTTAAATATATTCTTGATTTTGGGTCTTTGTCCCTCATTAGTTCCAGCTTTCTGCTTGAGCTACTTTTAGTTTTTCAAATTGTTACTTTGCGATGAAGTCTCGTTCATGCACAGCACCTCCGTCCAGCTTTGTCTCCAAGACTTTCTCTAGACATGCCTCTATCTTTACCCGACTAGCTCTTCTGAAATGCATAGTGCATATTTATTATGTTATTTATTTATTTATTAAATTTTATGGAGAGATGTTTTACTGGTTTCACCCTTTGAGAAAGGCAACAGTGTGTTTGAGTCTCACACTGGTGATCTATGCTGAGGAATGAGCATGGCCTACTGAAAAGGTTAGCTCAGAGGAACAGGATGAAGAAGGGGATAGGTCTGCTCTCTTATCCCAGTTTAAGGTTCTAGAGCTGTATGGACGACTGTGTTTCCTGAGTACAGACCAGTGGCTGCTCAGAGCTCAGTGTTATGAAAAGAATGGGTGCATACCACTGCATGGAGGAGAAAGTATGAGGCACATGTTGCATCTTAAAACATTCTAATGGTAGGTGAGTTGACTGATCTTTTGCAAGGAGGATGGCTTTCAACCCATGGCTAAACCATCACTCAACTTTTATGTCTGTCATTCAGTAAGAGGCACCATGAGGCTTTGTATCTTGTGAAACGGCAGTGCCTTGTCAGTGAGGAGTCACAGCTAGATTCATCTAGTGTGGAGTCGTATGAATGACTGTAAAATGAAAATTTGGCTGCAGTCAGATATACAGAATGGTGCAAGGGTCCTAGAAAATGACAGGTGTATAAAAACGGTAAAAGACAAAAAAAAACATGATAGATGATGCCCCTATAATTAAATATCACCCATCAGGGAAGGTGCTAAATTATTTGGCAGTGACTTATTTTTCTGATTGTGTGCTATAATGTAATAATGTATTGAAGATTCGGAAAATTCAGAAATGAACTAGGATGCTGAAACATCAGTCTTGGGACCTATGGGGAAACCTCTTATTTTATGTATAAGAAAATACTGCATATGAGAGTAATAATCTCACAGCACTTATTTATAGTAATGGCTGAAGAGTGTAGTATCTTTTACTGGTTTAGTTTCAATGAGTACCAAAATGCTTTTACTTTCGACCAAGAAATATTTTGCCAGCACTGAGAACAGTGCAAGATAAAGTATGCCTTCTTCAGCCTGCATTGTGAATACAATCCATGGCGCTAAAAATGGGAGAAACTGCAGTGCAGGTGTTTTAGTCTTCCAAAGACAACACTGTTTATTTCATCATTTGCTAAGACTCTAAGCTTCATTACCCAGCAAGCAATGGAAAAGAATACATAGCTGCAGGGAAGTTTAAGGTCTTAACTGATGAGCGGCATTTAGTCACTGTGTCAGTGCTTTCCTGTGTTGACATGTCAAGTGCTTGTCATTATTATTAAAGCTCAGGTGGCTGCCACTTCTGCTTCCATCCTGCATTGTGCATATCCCAAATGTATGTCTCCCTGTATTAAAATGTGTTGTTAGCCACTGCAAATCATAACACGGTTATGTAATTCACCTCAGAGACCAGGTTCCACCTATACTTGTCTTTGTTTTGGAAAACTGGAAATAAGTATTATCAGAAGCCTTTCTGTAGGGTGTGAGGAACCGATAATCCTGATTGCCTGTAGCTGTGGTCAGCACTTCATCTTTCTCTAGTCAAACAAAGAAAAATTTCTAGCGTAAGGAAACACTTGATAACAGCTTCAGTATAACAAAACTTTAATAAAACACAAGGCTTTCAGACATGCATCCTTCCTCAGTGTGAACAAACAGAACAAAACACTTCCTTTTCCTTTTATAATGAAGCTTAATTGCATCACATGACACAGCCAGTAATCAAATTTTTCTCTAAAACTTAAGACATATTAAACCATGCATAAAAAAATACAACTCCCCAAACAGTTAGTAGGTATAAAAACATCCACATAGAACATACCTAAAAATACATTTAACATACATAAGTTCATTTCCATAAAATCACCTGCTTCTTTTCAGTACAGGTTTTAGGCTTACAGCCATATTGATTCCAGGTTTAGCATCTGCTTGTAGCATTACTATTCACTTGCACTCATTCATTTCTAGCATATTATTATTGTCGTCCCCTCTTCTATTTTTAGGGACAACATTTATCACCCTAAACTTAAAAATGTGTTCAGCACCCATTTCAACAATATGTTTTGCAAAAGCATTAGTGCCTACTCTTCTTCTAACATCCGACTTATGCTCTTTAAGTTTACGTGTTGTCTTCCCTATATAAAACGTCGTACATTTCGTGCACTTAGCAAGTAAACTATAGTACAAGTGTTGCATGTAGCAACTACTTTAAAATTATATACATTTCCAGTTATAGGATACACAAATTCTGGATCTGTAAGACTATCAGGGCAGCATACACAGTTAAAACATGGGAAAGTCCCTTATTACTACAATTATTTTCTACACTTGCAAATCCTTATAGCATAACTGTTTCTTCAAATTTTTACTATTTCAGCCTGTTTTATTAATATTTCATTATTACTCCGTAATTTCACAAAACCTTCATGCTCACTATGTGCCAGGTTATACCAATTTTTCTTTTCATTCTGGGAATATAATAACTGAAGTTCCTTTTCACAAATGTCACTAAAAACATTTAGCAAAGGAAGATTGATTGGTATAAAACACTAGAACATTTTTACAAACATAGGGTGTATCAAAGTTCGATCTTTTTAAAAATCAAGTTAAGGCTTAAATTCCTGGAAAAAGTTTTTAAGTCAGTAATGACATCTACAATAGTGTCCGTACCTGCTGAGATGAATGTCAGACCTTTCTTCAGAATTTTAACATCTTCATCTCTAAGGGTGAAGCTGGAAAGGTTTACTATACTTTGTTTATTTTCTTTTTCAAGTTCTTTGAGTGGCTCCGTGTTTGCAGGCCACTGCTTCGCCTTCTTGTCCTTCTGTTGTCTTCCCTTCCTTTTGGTCTTCCTCTCGATTGGTTGCACCTCCTCAGCTCTAAACATTCTGGTTGGTTGAGGCAAAAAGAGGTGTGTTGAGTTATCTCATCCACTTGGTTCAAACCATTTTCCTCCATGCTAGAGGTATCTCTTGCTGCAGGTTGCAATAGCACAGAATGACCCGAAATAATTGATCCTTGCAAAAACTGACCAGTGTTATCATTTAACACTCATTCATTCGGTAGTAAATTGGTATCTGGAGGGAAAAGTTATCTAAATCATGCATTGATCCACTCTGAGCTACAACTTGTTCAGTAGTGGTTGTTGCTAATTGACTCTGCTCCTCCTTTCTATTATTACCAGCCTTCTCCTCCAACCAAGAAAAGATGTTACCCGAATTAAAATCTTTCAGGTCCTGAACCACTTCTTATCAGATTGCATTTTCTCATCAAATTTAACCAGTCTTTCTAGCATTTGTTCATATCCAGCTGAATTATTAAAAACAACTGGCAGACCAGTTAAATCATTTTCAAGTTTCAATATTTGATTTTGCAGTTTGTCTTCAATTTTAACAAAAAAAAAAATCATTCATTAGACTCATATAGTCTGCTCCCAGCTTTAAATTACGCATTTGGCATTTCTGCAAGAGTTCAGGATATGTATTACCATATGAGGGCATGTTCAATAACAGAAGTCCATGGGGAACTATCCCCAATTCTAAATATGCACAGAAACTGAACTTCTGCCATTGTAAATTTTTAAATGTTCGTATGTTTTTCTCTAGTACTATGACTGCTTTCTCAAAGTTGTTAGTTGATTCCACTACAGCAATGTTACCAGCATTATACAGATTCTTCAAATGTCCCAAGATGAGAGTTACTATCTATGTACCTTCAATAGTCCATAGGTAGAGTGACCAGTGCTGTTATTAGTCAGGTTTAAACCTGTACAAGACGTAGGCTGTGTCATCTTTCAGCAATCAAGTGCCCAGGCTATTTTCCAAATCCACAAAATACAGCAAAGTAGGGACCAACACAATGGTAAACCTTCACTGTCACACCAATATCAAATTACTGGGGGGAATGGTAAATCTGAATGGCTACGCTAATTAATTACATGTAACAGAAGGACTAGAGGTGTCCAAAATATTATCCTTAAAAATCAGAGGTTATTGTCAGCTGTACCTGAAATCAGGGATGTTATAGGTGATAGACCAAGTTTCTCATATAGAAATAGTAAAAATTTGAAGAAACACTTGTGCTATAAGGATTTGCAGGTTGCAGAAAATAAATGTAGTAATAAACTAGGGACTTTCCCATGTTTTAACTGTGTATGCTGCCCTGATAAACTTGCAGATCCAGAATTTGTGCACCCTATAACTGGAAAGGTATATACTTTTAGAGTAATTGCTACATGCAACACTTGTACTATAGTTTACCTTGCTAAGTGCATGAAATGTGCGTTTTTTCATATAGAGAAGACAACACGTAAACTTAAACAGTGTAACTCAGATGTTAAAAGAGTAGGCACTAATGCTTTTGCAAAACATATTGTTGAAATGGGTGCTGAACACATTTTTAAGTTTAGGGTGATAAATGTTGTCCCTAAAAATAGAAGAGGGGATGACAATAATAATATGCTAGAAATGAATGAGTGCAAGTGAATAGTAATGCTTCAAGCAGATGCTAAACCTGGAATCAATATGGCTGTAAGCCTAAAACCTGTACTGAAAAAGAAGCAGGTGATTTTATGGAAATGAACTTATGCATGTTAAATGTATCTTTTAGGTATGTTCTATGTGGGTGTTTTTATACCTAGTAACTGTTTGGGGAGTTGTATTTTTTTATGCATGGTTTTAAAATGTCAAGTTTTAGAGAAGATTTTGATTGCTGGCTGTGTCATTTGATGCAATTAAGCTTCAATATAAAAGGAAAAGGCAGTGTTTTGTTCTGTTTCTTCACACTGAGGAAGGATGCATGTCTGAATGCTTTATGTATTATTAAAGATGTTTTGTTGTATTGAACCTGCTATCAAGTATTTTCTTACACTGGAATTGTTCTGTGTTTGATATTGTTGTGACAGTGAAGCAGGAGCGGCCTTAGGTAAACTGGTGCCCTAGGCAAAAGAGCTCCATGGTGCCCGCCACCACAACACCCGGTGCCCCCATCCTGGTCTACATACACCAAATAAATACTGGAAAAGTGCCTCTGCTAGAATGGTGCCCTAGGTGGTCTCCTCATTTGCCTATGCCTAAGGCCGGCTATGCAGTGAAGGTTTACCATTATGCTGGTCCTTACTCTGCTGTATGCACCTTCTCTAGTCACTCTATGCACATGGCTCTCCTTTGTGTTAAAGAATGCAGCTGCACTGCAGAAACCTCTAGAACAGGGAAAAGGTAAATGCCACCATTAGTTTTATATATTCATTTTATATAATGCATGGTAGACTGGGATTTTTTTCTATCAAATGAACTTGCCACTGTTACAAAAAGGAAACCTGGAGGTCAGCGTAATAGCTGTTTGAGAGTTGCTGTTCCTATTTCATTTTCACCTTCACACAGAATGTAAGAGAGTTAATTAATTAAAATGTTGGTTCTTTTGTTTGAATTTCATGCACTGTTTTTTTAATATGTGATGTGGACGGAGATGTTTGCTATGCAACCATTGTCGTGGGTGTAGGGGTTTGACCCACTCTTCTGGTGATTTGGATTCAGGAATAGTCTCAGATGCTTAGAGAAATGATTTGGGTAAATAGAATGTGTATATTGAATCATTGATATAAGTATACATCAAGATTCAATGCATGTCATAAACCATCAAAATAGCACCCAACTGTGAAACCCAGCTAAACTGCAAAAACAGTGTTTTTCAGTGGGGCAAGCTACCCTATACTTTCCACATGGGGCTATTTCCCTGTACCTCCATCTCTCTAAATATGCAACTCAAGATATCACACAACCATGGAAAAAACATCAAATCCTCTAAACCCAGTGTTGTGTGGTCTGTGTAAATACCAGTAACTGTCAAGCTCACACACAGCATGTTTTTGCAGGCAGACAGCCTCCTGCTCTTCTCATCTCTCATTTTATTAATTCCAAGATCACACAGCAGAGGGCGTAAGAGACACTTCCTTCCTCCTTATTGTTACTTGATAATCAGTAAAATACACTTTAATGTCATTTTTGTGATGAAATCAGCTGCGATAGAATGCAGTTTACTGAACTGTATGACTTCTGATAGAAGTGAGCCATATGACTTTTTTCCTTTCTTGAGTGTAGGTTTGGAATTTTCTGTTGGGAACTCCCTTCCTCCAGGAGAGGCTGGCTGGAGGGAGTTCCTGGCAGTACCACCAGTTGCCAGTGGGGAAGTTCCATGTGCTTACCCATCATCACATAAGTGTATGATGCATCTAATGAAGGAAGCATATACGTCTGCTATAGATGGCTATAGGTCCCTTTGAGAGTGACTTGGTCATACTTAGGGGGAAGGGTCCAAGTTTTTAATACTTAAGACTCCAAAGTGATGGAGTAGAAAAGAGAAGGAAGTCAGTGGGAGAGCCCAAGAGTTTATATCTTCTTCAAGAAAATCATTTAAAAATATTTATGCTGCAGAAAGAACAGGACAGCTGCAGTAAATGTGGCCAGGACTAGCAAAGACCATGGCAGGACAAAAAAGCACACCCAGGGGGGCAACAGTCTGCCACCACACAACTCTTCTTCCTGTGGGACGTTTATCCCTCTATAGTATATACTACTTGGAGGGAGTCACGTGAATTATGCACACTGCAGACAGGATGCGTGACAGGCTTTACCATTTTTCTTATTATGTGCTTATCTCAGTCAAAGCGTTTTATTTAATGTACAAGCTGACATTTCTTGAAGCCACTCACTAGTATTTCAACTATGATCTTCCGGCTTATCCTTTATTTCTGTTAATTATTCCAGAATATGGTTTCCCTACATTATGTACCTGGTTTGCTTATTTTGTAATGGTTCAAGAACAGGTTCTAGTCTGTTGAACTTCTGAAAAGCAGAGGTTCATAGGTTTAAAGGCACTTACTTGGCTATTGATCCACGAGGATCTTTAAAAGCCTAGCCATAGCTTCCCATGAAGTTTTTAGCGCTTATATTTTAAGTATGAATAACCCAGAGATGAGCAGAACATTTGCATGCCGTCTCTATACATGGGGGACAATGGTGCTAAACCAGGGATGAATTTGTGGTTACAAACTGATTTATCCATATTATGTTTGAATAGTGTAAGAGAAGTACTTTTGATATATGTAAAGAGAATTATTCTTTGTGATACAAATCTATCCCTCCAACATGTTATTTATGTTACACCTGAGCAGGTGTTTATGCCCCCATTGGATTTGCAAATATGCAGTAGGTATGACAGTATAGGGTCTTCTGAGGCTCTACACGTGAAGTGGAGATCACATCTCAGTAACCTGTATGACACCAAGAAGAGGGACAATGCTTTGAGATGGTGCACATAGTTTTTGTGATTTTCTTAATAAAAAATAGTTGTGGGCATTCAGATTGTGGCAGATGTTTGGACAAGTACATATCAAAGGGGACATTATACTTAATGATTGGCCTGGTGAGTGCAGAATACAGTGGCATGATTACATATCTGGTCTTGGATGCCAAACTCTTAGTAATAAGTTGTGCAATAAAAAAAAAGACTTTTTGACAATAGCAGATACATGATGATTGATGGACAGTTCGTTGTTTACATAGGTTTTCAGGTCTCTTAACTACCAGAACAGTTTTCAGGGGAGTGTTGTCAATGTGACATTTACAAAGGACTTTTTTTTGTCAAAAAAAAAAATATTATACACTTCTTGGCAGTTGGTTTTAATCCATGATTCTGACACCTGCTATTTATTTAGGAAAGGCTCTCTTGAAGGATCTTGTTTTCCCTGAGGAGTTTGTGATGGCACCAAGTTTACAGTCTTCTGTAAATCTGGTCAGCCATAAGCCCTTAACAGTAGCACTGACCTCTGAGAACTAAATTTCAATGAGAAGCGGCCCAAGGACTGATTCCTGGGGTACACAAGTAGTGACATGTCTTTTGGAGGAAGTAGGGCAGCCCAACCTAAGTTTCTGGGTCCTATCTGTGAGCCAATTTGCTATCCAACAAATTATATAGGGATTAACATTTAGCAGAGATAGTTTATCTATAGCATATTGTATTGAATGCCTTTGTGAGATCTAGATATGCAGTGTGCACTGATTTCCCCTCATGCATTGCTTCAGTAACCCTCTTGAAGTAGTCATCCCGGGTAAAGTAGGCAGGATCTGCCCTTGTCAAATCCAAACGTACTTGGGTTGAGAGTTTGCATGTTACCTATGTCCGTATTTAATAATTTCTTAATGATCTTTTTCATAGCCTTACATATGAGGCTTGTCATACTTATGGGTATCTAATTTCACCAGTTCATTGATGACACACCTTTGTGCAAGAGAATGACAATTGCTGAGGTAGTGTAGGATGCTTCTGGCTTCAGCCCTAAGGTTAATGTGACTGATCTGTGGTGCGATTTGACTAAGGAAGGAGTTACAGTTGGCAGGGAGTGGCGCTGTCCCATATAGGTGTGAACCAAGTCCAGGATTTTATTACCCCTGGTTGCTGTGTGGATTAACTAGTCCAGACAGTTTAAAATCCAGAAGTCTCTTAGAATACATGTTAGAGGATGTCTGTTGCTCATTTAATGGTGGAGTAGTTGAAGTCCCCTAGGAGTGTGGTATTTGGCTTAATTCTTAGGGACCATTCTAGTTAGGTAGGAGTTATGGGCTGGTGTGACATAGAGGGGGTCCTATAGTTAGCCATGATGTGATAAATGGTCTTGTTAATGGGAAGTTGGACTTGGAAACATTCCAGATCATTACCTTGTCTAACTAGTCTGGAGGTGATGTGTTCATCTAGTGCAGTGAGCCTGAACTTGTGGTATGTGTTGAAACCTGCACTAAGGGGGTACTCTCAACGATTTAGAATCAGGTCTGTCTAACAATGCATATATCAATCTTTTCCAGGGTAAGGAGTGCTCACAGTGAGTGGAGATTTTTGTTGAGGCTCCTAGTACTGAACAGCAATACCTTTATGTTACCCAGATTCTGTTTTGTTATGTTGGAAGCTTATGAAGATGGATGTTGCCTAAAAAGGCACTATGGGGCAAACAAGAGTTTCATCTAATATACAAAAGCCTTGGGGGTTGGGGACAGGTGCGGATGATCCCTCTTAAAGCAGTTAGGACTGTCTACCATGTCTTCTCAGGCTGATATAGATATATTGGACCCCTTCTGAATGACATTAGAAGCTAAGTCAAATTGTGAAGTCAATAATCTTTTGTTTGTATTGCGGTATCATTCTTGGTGATGGTAAAATGCTGCTCAAGGCTAGTTTCATACCTGCCATGGACACTTATTCTGAGAACTCCATCATGGTTTTCTTCATATAGTCCAGGGAGGTGTATCTCAAGTCATTTTTACCCACATGTATGACCATATCCTATGCATACTTGTTGTGCAAGGATTTGACTGCCTGCACGATGTGATGAAGCATGGCCCCGATAGGCAACTGACCATCACCCTCTCCTTGCATAGCCTGTTGAATAGTGCATCAGTGTGTCTCACAATGGAGTAAACTATGACTAGGATGTTGGATTTTGTGAAGGTTTGCCTTATGGGCTTTTGAACTGAGACAATATGACTCTTAGACGTATGTTTTAAGGTGGATGATGTCTGTGTTGTGTTGTGTGTTAGTGAGGGTGATGAGTGTATTTGTTTTTTAGGTTACATTTACAAGCCTTTGTGGTTTAGGTAAATTAACTTTAAGAGCCTCAGCATATGGTCTATGTTTTAGTTTGACCTATGTGTTATAGGCTTAGTGTGGCATTGAGAATATGATTATTCTCAAAGCACTCCTTAAAAAGGAGAACATCGACATTTGTGCTGTAACAGAGACCTGGTTCAAGGCAGCACTACCAGGCTATAACTCATTCCACACCTTTCAGCCCCAGAACTTGGACCAAAGCTCCAAAGGCAGTGATGTTTCCATATTCATAAAGGATGCGCACACTGCCAGACTGGTAGCCCAACATAACACATCAGAGATACTTCAGGTGCAGCTAACATTGGGTAAGACCACGATTCAGGTCATAGCCTGCTATTGGTCCCAACCATGTCCCAAGACTCACACTCCATGTTCCTAAGCACCCTGGAGAATATTAGGGTCCAACTTAACACTTTCATACTGGGCAACTTCAACTACCCCCGATTAACTGGGAAAACTACTCATGTACCAATACACTTGCCCAACATTTCCTGGAATTCATTAATTCCAATGCCCTGGACCAGCTCAGTCTTACCCCCACTATAGGTAGCAACATCCTTGACCTGGTCATTACTAACATGGGCAACCATTGCTCTTCACCAGTAGTTAACTCCTCCCTGGTTAAATTTGACCACAAACTAATCACCTTGGAAATCCACCCCCCGCAAAGGTAACCACCATGAAAAACTTCTCCAAAGCTAACTTTGGTCGCCTAAAAACAGAGGTGGCTAACTTCACGGCACCCATGCAAATGGAGAATAGTTGCATGACCACCAAATCATACACCAATGCACTATACAAACATGTACACAAATGCATGGATCTTGCCATACCCAATAGAACCAAGATGCTCTCCTCCAAAAAAAAAAAAAAGGAAGCCAATCTGGTGGTTCCCTGCCATAAACAAACTCTACAACAGAAGGAGGAAACTGATGTGAAATAAGGTGAAGTCCCAAGACTGGAAAAACTCCCTTATCAGCCTCAACAGAAAGTTGAGATCCCTCATCAAATCCTCTAAAGCCAGCTATGAAAACAGAACTGCAGCAGATAGTAAAGACAACCACAAGCTCTTCTATAGTTATGTAAAGAATATCCATGGCAATACCCAGATTTGCTCTGAGCTACTGCATAATGGTACCCCCTATACTGAGCCAACAGATATTGGCAATATACTGGCCAACAGATTCAGTGCCAACTTTACCCCCCCCAAGGAACAATCACAATACCAATAGATTGCCAGGCACCAGTATTACTGCTGCACAGGTTAAAACAGCACTGTCCAAGGCCAAGAATACAGCTTTTATGGGATCTGCAATATCCCTGGCTGTGTTCTACATGAACTACAGAGTGAACTGAGACCTCACCTGTATGCCCTGTTCAATCACAGCCTCACCTCAGGCTTTGTTCCTACCTCCACAAAGGAGGAGTGACTACAGACCCTCAAAACTATTGCCTCATTAGCCTGATGAGTCTGATATGCAAAGCTATGGAACGCATCATCATGGACCTAATAAATAAGGATATAGGGAATCTCCAAACTCTGGATCCCACACAGTTTGGTGTTGTGAAGGGTAGATCATGCCTGCTCAACTTAGTCGACTTCTTTGAGTCAGTCACCAGAGCTATGGATGAAGCAAGGTGGTTCATACAGCCTACCTTCATCTGGCCAAGGCCTTTGATACCATTCCAAACTCAGGAATCATAGAAAAACTCACTAAGCTAGGCATCAACCCCTATATCTCCAGGTGTGTTGCAAACTGGCTCACAGAACCCACAGTGTGAAAGTAGCTGACTCCAAGTCAGACTGCCGACAAGTCACGAGTGGAGTCCCACAGGTTTGGTCTTGGGTCCTCTCCTGTTTGGTATCTATTTCTCTGAAGTCCAAGCCAATATGAAGGGACTCTGGCTGACAATGTTCGCAGACTATTGCAAGTTGGAAGCTATTATTAACTCCCCAAGTGATGTTGATATCCTACAGAAAGGCCTCACTGAGACCAACGACTAGTGTCAGAACCATGGCCTTAAGCTCAATGCCAAAAAATGTGTCGTCATCCCCTTTGGGTAAAACACGGTTCTCATGAATTACCACATTGATGGTAGTCCACTGAACACAGAAGGCGTTATAAGAGATCTTGGAACACAGGTTGACAGCAACCTCTCCTTTGACCACCACATTGCCACTGTGGTCAGAAAGTCCTTCTGTGTGGCACATCTCATTACTAACGGTTTTACATCCTGGAAGAAAGAGGTCATTGTCTCCCTCTACTCTTCCCTCATTGGCTAATCATCGAGTACAATGTCCCATTTGGCATGTACCTCACTAGACACCGCAACAACTGGAGAGGCCGCAATAGTACCTCACAAAGAGGATCCCAGGCCTTAAACACTTGCCCTATTTGGACAGACTCAGAAAACTCCAACTATTCTTTGTCTCATATCACCTACTTAGAGGCGATCTCTGCTTAAGTTACAAAGCCATGTCTGACCCAGCTCTGTTAGAAATGTTACATCTAAAGAAATCCCAATCCCTCCGCACCACACGTTCCAGAGACCTCAACCTCATTATCACAATCAACAGAACTTGCTGGAGGAACAAGTTCATAACCCAGAGACTGCCCATGCTATGGAATAAACTTCCCATACATGTCAAGCAGTGCACCTCACTGGCCCTCTTCAAGAGAAATCTTGATGAGTGGATGGAAAATAGAAAATTCATCCCAGGGATCACTCCAGTGGATCTACTTGACAGAGGCACTGGGAACTAAGGTCAGGTAGCACGATGCCAGGGTAATCCTATGGGCTAGGCTTGTAAAGGCTCCAGGGCCATTAGCCTAGTACACACCTATGAACCTATGAACCCATTTGTATTGTCCTCATGTGAGAGTTTTGACTCCACAGCATTAAATAACTGCATCTCTCAAACACTGTCATTTTATTTAAGTAGTAGGTGACTGTCAACATACTCTGCCCATCACTTTTCTGTCCTATAAGTACGCACTCTCCTTTTTCATAAATCATGAGTTCTGCATACTGACTATATCTACCTGTCATATTTTGAAACTGATGGAAAAAATCTAACAAATGGAAATGTTATTACATTCAATTATTTTACTTTTTGAACTCAAAATAATGTGGTGGCTGCATCTGTACCTGTTCTGGTTATCCATAATAAAGTTGTCCAGTACATAAACATTACCTATATTTGGATTTCATGAAGGTGATATCAACAAAAGCTCAGTCTGCAAAATGGCTTTTCTTTTATTCTTTTACCAGTTTCCCCTGTAGGGAAATGAAAACATGCTTATAAAGTCATTGTTTAGGTTGTTGTAATGGAAAATGAGCTGAGCCATCAAGTCTTTCAACCACTAAAATGCAGTTTATCTGACAAAGCAGCAGGTGGCAGTGTGAGCTGTTTTCTGCATTTAAATACTGGATAACACGTTCTTATTCCAAACAGGTATGTTTATTTATTTGTTTGTTATGTAATTGGTATAATGGATTGGGCTTGTGGTCCTTATACATCTATGACCCAGGCTCAGTTAAATGCAGATCAAAACATAACTGAGTAATTCACTCTGAATCAAAACTTGCTATAAATGTAAGCAGCACAACATAATTCGACAGGTACAGAAGAACATAGCAACAGTAGGTGTATTTATAGTTTAGTAGGCAAAACATAGAGGCATTACATTTTAATAGGGAGAGCTGAGTACTGGAGTATAATTAAGGATAAGGGTGCCACATGCAGTATACACAAATAAGCATACATTTAGTAGAGTTTTACAACCACTACAGTTTATAGGAAAATGTAATATCACCAGTAAAACAATTGCATTTGTCAAGGTAAGCATGATGGTTAGACAGTGATTTGGTGCAACACATTTCGCTATATCTGTTTCACCAAATTATATGATCTCTCAAACTTTGTAGAAAATATCCTGTCCTGTAGTTGTTATATTTAGCAGGAGTAATGGAGCTCTCATGGGGATTTGAAGGGGTTCTCCCTATGCAGATAGTTTTCAGACAGTTTGGCAGTTGATATCATAAAGTGGATCCCACCAAATATCTAAATATTTAAACTGAAATGCTTCAGAGCTGGTAGGCACCGATTGGTCTGAAAGTGAATATCACCCACTTTTACAAGAGTTTTACCTGTTCTGAGCAGCACAGTATCCATGTTAATCATGTTATTGTGGAGATTTAGGTTTTCCAACCATTGTTAGAGGGAAGAAACAATACACTAAAAGGGTTTGTATATGCTGCATAGATTTTCCCAGGGTCAGAATAATAAGATAATCCACATACAGCATGATATCAAGTCTTGGTAACTTGACAGGCAGATCACTGATGAAATAGGGAAATGAGAGGACCCAGGGAACATTCGTGTCATACTCCACTGTAGCAGAATCTGGCTGATGAGTTAACCTTACAAACAACATAGACAGCCTTTAAAACAAGTAAATTCCTTTTCAGAAGACAGGTTTGTGAGTTTATTTATTATTACTTTGTTATTGAGTCAACGGCTCATTTGATGTTAGTGAAAAGAACCCCAATAAGGACTTTATCCCAGTTATTAAATATGTATGTAGTCACTGACCAAAGTAATTCTACTGTGTCTGTTTTTTAATCCATGCTAAGTGTTCCATGCTGACTAGCAAAGTCAAATACCTAGAGGTAAATACCTCTTTCAAAGATCTGAGCCTGGCTCTATGGGGCAGAAGGATAGAGCTCTGTCTATGACTCAGGTGACTTGGGTTTTATTAGCAGCTCCAGCAGTGCAGAAACCAGGCGGGGGGAGGGTGGGGGGTGAAGGGGGGTGGCCCACTCTGCTCTCCCAGGGAGGTTGTACTCCCTCACAGGTACACAGGTTTGTGCAATCTCCTTAGTGGAGACAAGGAAAACCACTGCAGAAGTGTGGAAACTTCCATCATAGACAGCCCCTTCTATGTCCCTCTTCAGCATCTCACTAGATGGATGCATGGATAAGGATAGATAGACAAACAGAAAAAAATGCTCAAACCACCCCTGATGAATGCCTAGATGATGAGTCTTCTTGGGGTCATCTTTCATCCAGTGATTGGAACAAATGGACCAATGGAGTGAGGAAAATTCTG
This sequence comes from Protopterus annectens, assembly GCF_019279795.1. Taxonomy (NCBI): domain Eukaryota; kingdom Metazoa; phylum Chordata; order Ceratodontiformes; family Protopteridae; genus Protopterus; species Protopterus annectens. The sequence continues at coordinate 1,325,546,942 of NC_056741.1, read as the reverse complement.
ATGGCCAGCAGGCAGTGGGGTCAAAAAGTTGCAAAAAAAAAAAAAAAAAAGATGTTGTCAAGTGAGAGTAAGTTAGAAAAGGACATGTAATATTCAGGTTTTTGTGTTTTAGGATGTCTGGACAACAGAAGGATAATAGCAGGTTTCCAGCTTGGCACTTATGTCTCTGTTGGACCCAGGTAACTTGTAAATGGTTCATCTCCCAAACACCTGCTTACACTTACCAAGGGTATCAGAACTTGTCAGAGATTTGGGATGCATGGCTAGGCTTAAAAAGGTCCTTGTGGTCGTTAGCCTAGTAAACACCTACAAACCTATGAACCTCTAGTACTGTTCTAAATTAATAAGAAATTAGCAATTGTGATATACTACCATGGCTATAAAAATCAAAGGTATTTCAAGAAAGGCAGGATCAACTGCAGAAGGACTTGAATTTTTTTACTTTACGAGACAAACTTAAAATAAAACTTTAGAAGGGAGGACCAATGGTAATTTATAATACTAGTGGAAATGTCAAGCACTTAGGTGTATTTATAGTGATTTATTTTAGCCTATCCATCTGTCCCACATTGTCACAAACAAGTTAATGACCTGTAGAGAAAATGACCTACTGCTAGATTTCTTATCATTGCCACTGTATGACTTGTCACAGCTAGCTACCTGAAATTTGTTGCAGTTGCTTTCTGGCAACAGCAGCTGTTATGACTACAGTTGGCTGCAAAGGGAGACCTACACTAGGAGCTGTGTTTCTACACAGCAACACCATAAAATAAAGTGAAGGGTTGCAACTAGGCTGCCAAATAACAGCGGCACCAATGGACTGGTCAGTGTTATCTATGAGGTTACTGTTCTCTCTGGATTGTTTTTCCATGGAAAAAGAGCATCCGGAACTTTCTTCAGTGGGTGAGATAAGGATTCCAAGTGTTCCGAAAAGACACAGCTGGTATAGATCTCAGTTAGATCCGATATGATCTGACTGGCAGCCTGCTTTGTACATAACATCGTATGAGTTTACATTCGTGCATATAAAGCAGGGTGGGGTTGGGATTAGCACATAACAGAGTATGAGTTTACATTCACTCTGGACATTGGTTGCAAGGCAGGAAGATACGCTTGAAAAGCTGAAGGCCAGTTCATTTATCACAAGGGAGCGGATGATGTTGACCTGTTGTTGTATTAACCCATTATGATGTAACCACAGAGCTAATTAGCAGGTCTTTTGTCAAGCTGCCACTGCAAGGTAGCTTTAGAAAAACTTAATGGCCCCTACCTACTACAGTGTCTATTAAAATGTAATGGCCAGTAATCCATAGAAAATTAACTCTAGGATGTCAATGAAGCTAAAAGTAAGGAATATATAAATTATAAACAATTAATTTATGAAAACAAATAGGTTTTGTGTTATCTATTAAAAACTGGGCTGCTTTAAACATTATGTGCCCTTTCCATATATATTGTGCATGTGAAAAAGAAATCAACAAATCTCAGTACGGAGGACATGTTTTGTTAGTTTTTCTTTGGAAAATCTGAAATATCTGGCTAATATTTATCTTGTCAAGAAAACATGGTTTTCAGTATCAACATCATCTACAAAGGCTTGTTTGGTTTAAGAAATTGTCTACCAAATCATAGTACAGTATTATATCAATGTACCAAAAAAATGTAAGAAAAAAAATAAAACTTTTACATTAATGGCATGATTACTGAATGAATGCTTAGTCCTTGAAGCTGGCTTGATTCATTTCTGATATTTTTTTGAATGCAGAGATAATGCAGAACTTAGTGATGAGGATGTTGATATAGGTGCTGATTTTAGTGTCTGTTTGTACCAGACACCCTTGGGAACACGGGTTGAACTTGGCTAGGCTTGTAAGGGCCCTGGGGCTATTAGCCTAGTAACCTCCTATGATCCTATGATAAGTGGCAATGGCTGTCTCAGTTAGAATGTAATAGTAGTGGCACATGGTGTCACATATGCAGTTTCATATTTGTGTGCATATGTGTGTGTGTGTGTGTGTGTGTGTGTGTGTGTGTGTGTGTGTGTGTGTGTGTGTGTGTGTGTGTGTGTGTGTGTGTGTCATTCATTGTGCTGTCAGTGGATTAATTGTTGACTGATTCCATCTATCTACAACCCCACAGGGGGGCCAGTGTGTTACATCAACAGTGACAGTCATCTAGAGACGTGGTTTACATCACCAAGTGCCTAGCCCTGCAGTAGTAATTCTTCCACACTACACACTTGCACACACTCACACCTATAGACAATTTAGAGTATCCAATCCACCTACTGCATGTCTTTGGAATGTGGGAGGGAACCGGAGCACCCAGAGAAAACCCATGCAAACACAGGGAGGACACGCATATGGTTGGTAAAACTCAATTTCATAGGAGTACACTTCATTACCAATGAAAGTGCATTTCTAAGTAGAAAAGAAAACTGGGGGGTTTATATTTTAGCAGTGTCAGTGGCTTAACAGTAGCAAACTCACCTTTAGGGTATTGGACTGTGGGTTCTTTTCCCACACCAGGTGGATGGATTGCAGACACTACAGTGCAGCACAGGGGGAGTCCTGTACTCCTTGTTTGTTGTCCTTCTGATGAGAAGTTAAACCAAGGTAAAATCTACTTGAGATGATGGTAGCTCAGGTGGATGTAAAAGATCCCATGGCACCTATCAAAAAGAGTAGTGAAAGTTCTCCAATGCTCTTGGCAAATTTCCATTAGTGTATAAATACAATATTGGGTCTCCCCTGAAAAGAGGACACTAGCCTTGTGGGACTAGCCTGGTCAACAAATGATAGTTAAAATAAAATGAAACAAACCTAATAAATTTGTAATACATTGAAAAAAAATGAGCAACATGCTCACCATGTCCAACATAAACAGAAATCGGTTCAGATTTGTGCTACAAAGTAAAGACTCTTAAAACACGTATGTGAAAGATATGCTGCATTGTAATGCACAGTTTCTCAAGCAAGGCATATATTTAAATGAATATATACCAATTTGCAATAAAAGTTATCTGCTAAGCTATTAGAAAATCTTAAAGAAGTAAAAGAAAATCAATATGTATAGCTGAGTATGCCCAAGCAACTGCATATGGAACAATGCATGCTTAATTTAATTTTTTGTGATACGTCAATATAGCTAATGATCTTACCATGCTCATCTGCCCCCACAATTGCTTGTGATGCAAGCTGAATTATGGTAAAATAGCAGAGCTCTGGATCAGCATATTTTTATCTTGCTCAGAGCAAGCTGTTAGAGGTTAACAGCTAATGGATTAATGTAGTGGAGGGAAACATTAGAAGCCTGCGGACTACTAATGGATGTTTTCTCTGTGTTGATCTACAGTACTCCACCTATTGCAAGCCACCAAGCTCTGCAGACTGTTTTACACTTACTGATGGATTTTCAAAACACAAGAGACAGTAGGATAAATGCTGCCTATATTAAGAGTAATTGTGATTATCCGAAGTCCATTACTTTCTCCAGGTCCCATCAGCTCAAGCGGCAGTAGGTGCTGCTTGGGAGCCATGACCTTAAAGTGGGCCCTCTAAGGGTCACCACAGAATGCAACAGGGAACATCACGATACTCCATTCAGGGAGACACGGCATGGCCTCCTGCATTATTGCTGCTTTTCGAGGAAATAAGAAGGTACTGGCTTAACTTACTGCTTCATTGTACAACTTAACTAGTTGCCAGGGATCTAACAAGAAGGTCACAGTGAATTGTTGTACTCTATTTAAGGCTTTTCTGTCCAGATCTATTGCCATACCAAATATATATATATATATATATATATATATATATATATATATATATATATATATATATATATATACTTGCTTATTATTTTCACTTAGCATGCACTGAATGGTTTGACAAATATGCTTTAATCTGTGCATTTGAAATGAAATTAAATGAAAATGTAAAGAATATTTTACCGATAATCTTATTATCCACAAAAAAGAGGAAAATGATATAAAGTCTCAGAATAAAACGGTTTATAAGGTATTTATTCTTCACCACTTATATTTCAATATTATTGCTTTTCATGTATTACATTTTCTTTTAATAATTACTTCACACACGTTTTCAGAATATATGTGGCTTGTTTTTTTCCTGTAATTATACAATGACTAAAACAGCAGTTTATTACAGTGAGTATTAAGATACAGTAAATGTACTGAAAGGTAAATAGGCAGGAGCGAATGTTTCACTTGTTCTCTGTAGCAATATTTTGCTTTTACTTAGGTGCTGACTTATCCTAAAAGGTAAATATGAAAGCAAAACCTTGAAATGCAAACTCAATGCAACAGGAATCGGTTCCTGGAGCACTGGTTTCTAACTGCTGCCACAGCTAATTTGTACGGGAAAATGAACAGGAACTGAGACTGCACTCCCCGATAAAATCATTATATGTAATCAATTAATTCTGTGAGTTTATTTATTCATTTTTTTCACGTTAGGGGTCCTATTAACTAGTGAGTACTGACTTGTCTTATGATTAATGAGGCGTGCAGTAATAAAAATATGCAATACATAAAATGGAGCCCAGCAGCAGAAAGGTTTTTTAAAGTATTGACCTACTTTTTATCATCCCTTCCTCTCACTGCGGCTGTTTCAGATTTTCAGGTATGTTTTACCTCTCTTTCCACGTGTTTATAAAATAGTCATGGACTCAGAAGCTGTCCCAATGATTCACTTATGTCTGTCTAACAAGATTTTCTTCTTTAAATTTATCTTATATGCTTTGTATCAGGACTAAGAAGAGAAATCGTATCTCCCCCAGATGACAGATTCCCATTTCCCACATTGCATCTGGGCAGAACAGCTTGGTTTTAAGCACCTCTATTTTTATTCAGTAAAGCTCCTAGTAAGTTAAATTAATTACCCCATCTCGTTCACGAAATCTGCTGCATTTACAAATTACTGGTGCATGCAAAGCTGAGGCTCAAATAATGTCACAAAATGCTGAAAAATATATATAAATATATTTACAAAGGGCTTTGTCCCAAGTTACATCTTTGCTAGAGGCTTTAATCCCTATAATCTAAAATAAGTATAGTCATCTCTGAGGTCATACTACAGAGAGAAAAACAAATCTCTTTTCAGTGTCATTTGCATATCATTCTTTTCAGCATTCAGCTTTCCAAGTGTCTGTGCAGTCATTCATCTGTTTTATTTTACTTGCTGGAAAAGTCTACTGAACGGAGTCCGTTTTCAGTGAGATCCTAACATGAAGCTCCATGTCTACAACATGCTAGTATGAAGTTTAATAAAAACATCAAACTAAACCAAAAAGACAAATATGAGGAGGGAAATATTATTACAGACTCCTACAGGTTACTTGGAGGTGATCTATGCATGGGATACAAGGTATCCTCATATCCAACTCTGCTGGACCCTTTGCACAGCCGCAAAATGAACAGCATCAGAACCACTAGAGCTAACGATTTAAATTTTGCTTGTGACATAAGTAAGACATGTTGGCGAGTCAGATATGTGTCTCAAGAGGATCCCCATGCTCTGGAACAGGCTCCCTATCCATGTGAAGCACAGTGCATCCCTGTAAGTGTAATCTTGAGCAACAGATGGAAAATCAGAAATTCAACTAGAGTCTGGCACCCATGTCTTTGATAGACAGAGGTAGATAGTAATGCCTAATCAAACATACTCCCCTGGAAACTTCCTAACTAACATACCACCTCTTAATAAATGCCTTTAGGGACACAGTTGGGTTGGATTGCACAGCTAAACTTATAAATGTCCTGGCGATTGTTAGCCTAGTAAATACCTATGACTCTATGAACCTATTACAATGCTATAAAATAAAACTAATGTCTCATCAACACAAATGTGAGGAGGATAAAAAATTGCAGTATTATAAAACAAATCCAATGTGTCAACAAGACTAAGCAGATTATAATTTGCCAGAAAGAGTGCAAAGGGCACAATATGACAATTAGCCTGGGGAATGAGTACCATTCACAGAGTATTAGTGATTTATTATGTTATGCTATGCTATGCTATGCTATGTTTATTTGCATTTGTTGACCAGGAAAATCTGACTGGAAAAAGTACCCCTTTTCAGCACAGGCCCGGGGAGGAAAGTTCCACAAAAAGAAATAATATACAAAGTGTTACATACATAAGAATATGTTGAGTAGACAGAAAATTAAAAAGTAATAATTAAACAAATCCTAGAGAGGTTGTTATTAGGTGAGAAAAGTGAGAGTTACGGATTATCATTGTGGGTTGAAGTGCCTGTTCTCCTTGAAAAGCCTATAATTTGAAATAATGTATTTTAGTAACATCATATGTATTTATATTTGTTAACCAGGGCAGAACACTGACCACAGTGGATTATTATCAGACTCTGTTTACATGTAGATTTTGTTTCCCACCTTCCAGCTTCATTTTTCATGCACATATTACCAAAAATGGTTGGCTTTTTTAAAAGTTACAAATGACTAATTATGCTGTAATCAAACTAAACATTCAGCTAAAGCAGTTTGCTACCTTCATCTCAGGGTACAAGCACAACCTGTTTCTTAATTTTCTTCACTGCCATAGATGGACAATCAGCTGTTGCTTTAACTTGAGAACAGTGGATCTTGATGACAATTGGCAATGAGGTATGTGTCGTATGTAGCTATCAGCTGATCCTGCTGTAGTCATCTGCAGCCTCATCTGTCTGTACTTACTAACTACCTCACCTTTAAAACACCTTCCATTTAATCTCTATATAGTCATCCACCACTTCATATACCTACAGCTACCTACCACCTAAACCAATATAGCCATCAACAATCTTGCCCCCTACAGTCACTCACCACCTCAGCAACCACTTCATCGACCTACATTCACCTGCTGTCACATCCATCTACATTCAGACACCATCTCAACCACTTAGGGACACCAACAGCCTCTGTCATGTATGTCACCCACTATCTCTTCCCTCTGCAATCTCATCTACTAGAAGTCAAACAGTACCTCATCCATCTAAAATCACCTTCTGTCTAGTTCATTTTGAAGTTATCCACCTCCTCACGGCAACTGTTTACAGTCACTGACAGTGTACTAGCATCTATATAGTCACACCACACCAACTCAATCACAGTGACCCATAACCTTCACTCATCTATAACCGCTCACCATTTCATTCACCACCTCATCCACAGAGTCACCCACAATTTCATCCATCTGCAGCCTCCTACCATATAATCTGCCTGCAGTCACCCATCATTTGACACATTTATAAACACACACACTACCTCAGACACCTATAGCAACCCAAAGCCTCACCTTCACTTAACTAATGCACTCACCATTTTGCTCAACACCTCTTCCCTATACATTCATTGTCTCCCTCATCAAATGATACCCAGTCACCATCTACAACTCACAGCCTCATTTATGTACAGCCACTCACCATTCCTACCACTTCTTCCCTCTTCATTCTCTACCCATCAAATTACACTCTCACCACCTCTCCCATCTACTGCCACCTACCTTCAAGTCTATCTACGTTCTCATCCATCTCCAGACACCTGCCATCTCAGCTACGTACCACCTCACACAGTTACAACCAGCCAGTACCCCACTCATCTACCTACCGCCTCACACAGTTACACCACCCACTGCCCCACTCATCTACCTATCACCTCTCACAGTTACAACCACCCAGTGCACCACTCATCTACCTACCGCCTCACACAGTTATAACCACCCAGTGCCCCACTTATCTACCTACCACCTCTCACAGTTACAACCACCCAGTGCCTCACTCATCTACCTACCACCTCACACAGTTACACCACCCAGTTCCACACTCATCTACCTACTGCCTCACACAGTTACAACCACCCACTGCCCCACTTATCTATCTACCACCTCACACAGTTACACCACCCAGTGCCCCACTCATCTACCTACCGCCTCACACAGTTACAACCACCCAGTGCCCCACTCATCTACCTACCACCTCACACAGTTACACCACCCAGTGCCCCACTCATCTACCTACCACCTCACACAGTTACAACCACCCAGTGCCCCACTCATCTACCTACCACCTCACACAGTTACAACCACCCAGTGCCCCACTCATCTACCTACTACCTCACACAGTTACACCACCCAGAGTCGCACTCATCTACCTACCACCTCACACAGTTACACCACCCAGTGCCCCACTCATCTACCTACCACCTCACACAGTTACAAACACCCAGTGCCCCATTCATCTACCTACTGCCTCACACAGTTACACCACCCAGTGCCCCACTCATCTACCTACCGCCTCACACAGTTACAACCATCCAGTGCCCCAGTCATCTACCTACCACCTCACACAGTTACAACCACCCAGTGCCCCCCTCATCTACCTACCGCCTCACACAGTTACACCACCCAGTGCCCCACTCATCTACCTACCGCCTCACACAGTTACAACCACCCAGCGATCCACTCATCTACCTACCACCTCACACAGTTACAACCACCCAGTGCCTCACTCATCTACCTACCACCTCACATAGTTACAAACACCCAGTGCCCACTCATCTACCTATCACCTCACACAGTTACAACCACCCAGTGCCCCACTCATCTACCTACCACCTCACACAGTTACAACACCCAGTGCCCCACTCATCTACCTACCACCTCACGCAGTTACACCATCCAGTGTCCCACTCATCTACCTACCACTTCACACAGTTACAACCACCCAGTGCCCCACTCATCTACCTACCACCTCACACAGTTACACCATCCAGTGTCCCACTCATCTACCTATCACCTCACACAGTTACAACCACCCAGTGCCCCACTCATCTACCTACCACCTCACACAGTTACAACACCCAGTGCCCCACTCATCTACCTACCACCTCACACAGTTACAACCACCCAGTGCCCCACTCATCTACCTACCACCTCACGCAGTTACACCATCCAGTGTCCCACTCATCTACCTACCACTTCACACAGTTACAACCACCCAGTGCCCCACTCATCTACCTACCACCTCACACAGTTACACCATCCAGTGTCCCACTCATCTACCTACCACCTCACACAGTTACAACCACCCAGTGCCCCACTCATCTACCTACCGCCTCACACAGTTACAACCACCCAGTGCTCCACTCATCTACCTACCACCTCACACAGTTACAACCACCCAGTGCCCCACTCATCTACCTACCACCTCACACAGTTACACCATCAAGTGTCCCACTCATCTACCTACCACCTCACACAGTTACAACCACCCAGTGCCCCACTCATCTACCTACCACCTCACACAGTTACAACACCCAGTGCCCCACTCATCTACCTACCACCTCACACAGTTACACCATTAAGTGTCCCACTCATCTACCTACCACCTCACACAGTTACAACCACCCAGTGCCCCACTCATCTACCTACCACCTCACACAGTTACACCATCAAGTGTCCCACTCATCTACCTACCACCTCACACAGTTACAACCACCCAGTGCCTCACTCATCTACCTACCACCTCACACAGTTACAACGACCCAGTGTCCCACTCATCTACCTACCACTTCACACAGTTACACCACCTAGTGTCCCACTCATCTACCTACCACCTCACACAGTTACACCATTAAGTGTCCCACTCATCTACCTACCACCTCACACAGTTACACCATCAAATGTCCCACTCATCTACCTACCACCTCACACAGTTACAACCACCCAGTGCCTCACTCATCTACCTACCACCTCACACAGTTACAACCACCCAGTGTCCCACTCATCTACCTACCACCTCACGCAGTTACACCATCCAGTGTCCCACTCATCTACCTACCACCTCACACAGTTACAACCACCCAGTGCACCACTCATCTACCTACCACCTCACACAGTTACAACCACCCAGTGCACCACTCATCTACCTACCACCTCACACAGTTACAACCACCCAGTGTCCCACTCATCTACCTACCACTTCACACAGTTACAACCACCCAGTGCCCCACTCATCTACCTACCGCCTCACACAGTTACAACCACCCAGTGCTCCACTCATCTACCTACCACCTCACACAGTTACACCATCAAGTGTCCCACTCATCTACCTACTGCCTCACACAGTTACACCACCCAGTGCCCCACTCATCTACCTACCACCTCACACAGTTACAATACCCAGTGTCCCACTCATCTACCTACCACCTCACACAGTTACACCATCAAGTGTCCCACTCATCTACCTACCACCTCACACAGTTACAATACCCAGTGGCCCACTCATCTACCTACCACCTCATGCAGTTACACCATCAAGTGTCCCACTCATCTACCTACCACCTCACACAGTTACACCATCAAGTGTCCCACTCATCTACCTACCACCTCACGCAGTTACACCATCCAGTGTCCCACTCATCTACCTACCACCTCACACAGTTACAACCACCCAGTGCCCCACTCATCTACCTACCACTTCACACAGTTAGAACCACCCAGTGCACCACTCATCTACCTACCACCTCACACAGTTACAACCACCCAGTGCACCACTCATCTACCTACCACCTCACACAGTTACAACCACCCAGTGCACCACTCATCTACCTACCACCTCACACAGTTACAACCACCCAGTGCACCACTCATCTACCTACCACCTCACACAGTTACAACCACCCAGTGTCCCACTCATCTACCTACCACCTCACGCAGTTACACCATCCAGTGTCCCACTCATCTACCTACCACCTCACACAGTTACAACCACCCAGTGCACCACTCATCTACCTACCACCTCACACAGTTACAACCACCCAGTGCACCACTCATCTACCTACCACCTCACACAGTTACAACCACCCAGTGTCCCACTCATCTACCTACCACTTCACACAGTTACAACCACCTAGTGCCCCACTCATCTACCTACCACCTCACGCAGTTACACCATCCAGTGCCCCACTAATCTACCTACTGCCTCACACAGTTACAACCACCCAGTGCTCCACTCATCTACCTACCGCCTCACACAGTTACAACCACCCAGTGCTCCACTCATCTACCTACCACCTCACACAGTTACACCATCAAGTGTCCCACTCATCTACCTACTGCCTCACACAGTTACACCACCCAGTGCCCCACTCATCTACCTACCACCTCACACAGTTACAATACCCAGTGTCCCACTCATCTACCTACCACCTCACGCAGTTACACCATCCAGTGTCCCACTCATCTACCTACCACCTCACACAGTTACAATACCCAGTGGCCCACTCATCTACCTACCACCTCACGCAGTTACACCATCCAGTGTCCCACTCATCTACCTACCACCTCACACAGTTACAATACCCAGTGGCCCACTCATCTACTTACCACCTCACACAGTTACAATACCCAGTGGCCCACTCATCTACCTACCACCTCACGCAGTTACACCATCAAGTGTCCCACTCATCTACCTACCACTTCACACAGTTACAACCACCCAGTGCCCCACTCATTTACCTACCACCTCACACAGTTACACCATCCAGTGTCCCACTCATCTACCTACCACCTCACACAGTTACAACCACCCAGTGCACCACTCATCTACCTACCACCTCACACAGTTACAACCACCCAGTGCACCACTCATCTACCTACCACCTCACACAGTTACAACCACCCAGTGTCACACTCATCTACCTACCACTTCACACAGTTACAACCACCTAGTGCCCCACTCATCTACCTACCACCTCACGCAGTTACACCATCCAGTGCCCCACTAATCTACCTACTGCCTCACACAGTTACAACCACCCAGTGCTCCACTCATCTACCTACCGCCTCACACAGTTACAACCACCCAGTGCCTCACTCATCTACCTACCACCTCACTCAGTTACAACGACCCAGTGTCCCACTCATCTACCTACCACTTCACACAGTTAGAACCACCCAGTGCCCCACTCATCTACACCTACTAAACAATTAATCTACAACTGTCTGATGTCTAAATTAGCATCATATTTATATTTTTTTATCTTATAAAATGAAATTGGTGATACTTCTGAAAACACATAAATATATTACAAAAAAGTAACTGGATAACTCAAGAAACAATAATACAGAACAGCAGCTGTTCCAGCTATTAATAGCTGCATAAAATGTTCATAGGTTCATAGGTTCATAGGTTCATAGGTTCATAGGTTTATACTAGGCTATCTGCCCTAAGGCATTTATAAGCCTAGCCCAAATTATTGTGCTTACCACCCCTTATATGAAAAAATACTGTGCCCATTAGTTTGTTGTGCCTCTGTCCAGCAGTGACCCAGAGATGATTCCCGGGGTAAACCTACGATCTCCCATCCACAGGTCTAGATTTCTCTTGAACAGAGTCAGCGAGGTGCTCTGCCTCACATGGACCGGGATTTTATTCCACAGCATAGGAGTCTCTGAGTGATAAATCTATCCCTCTGCACGTCCTATTTATATCCGTGCTAAGGTTTAAGTCGCTTGCTCTAGTGGTTTTGGTGGATTTGGATTTTTGAGGTGGAGCATGTCCATTAATTCCGGGTTGGACATGGCCTTGTATGTCAGGCACATGTCACCTCTGAGCAGGCGGTATGCGACTGAATAGAGCTGGAGTTTCTTCAATCTGGCAGCATATGACAGATTTTGGAGTCCCTTTATCCTTTTGGTGAGGAACTTTTGGGGTCTCTCCAATTGCTGCAGATGTCGGGTGAGATACATCCCGAATGGGGCATTGTACTCGATCATTGGTCTGATAAGTGAAGAGTACAGGGGAACAATGACCTCACTAGATCTGGATGTGAATCCCTTCATGATCAGGTGGGCAATGTAGAAGGTCTTTCTAACCACTTTAGCAATGTGAGTGTCAAAGAAAGGCCACTGTCAACCTGGGTCCCCAGGTCCCTGATAACCTCTTCTGTGCTTAGTGGATTGCCACCTATATGGTAGCTTGGGGTTACCTTGTTTTCCAGAAGGGTATGACTATACATTTTTGGCGTTTAACTTCAGGCCATGGCTCTGGCACCAGCTATCTGTTTCCGTGAGTCCTTCTGAAGGATATCAGTGTCCGATGCACTTTCCACTATGGCCCAGTTTGCGGTCATCTGCAATCTTTGTCAGCCAAAGTCCTCCCATGTTGGCCTGTTCTTCTGAGAAGTAGATCCCCTACAATAGGGGCCAGGACCGAGCCCTGTTGGACACCACTTGTGACCGGCTTGGAGTCTGACACAGCCAGCAACTCTAAGCGTGTGGGTTCTGTCCTTAAGCCAGTTTGGAAGCCATCTTGAGACAAATGGGTTTACATTTAAGCTGGAAAGTTTTTCTACAATACCAGTGGGGTATTGTGTCGAAGCCTTGCAAGGTCAAGGTAGGCTGTATGGACTGCCTTTCCCTCATCAATGGCCTTGGTGACTATTTCAAGAAGTCGACCAAGTTCAAAAGGCATGATCTTCCCTTGACAAAGCCAAACTGGGTCGGGTCCAATGTCTGCAAGTCCCCTATATATTTGTTTATGAGCTCCATTATGATCCTCTCCATAGCTTTGCAGACTAGACTTGTTAAGCTTATGGGCGGTAATTACCAGGGTCCGTGAGGCGCCACCTTTGTGGAGTGGGACCACAGTTGCCGTACGCCACTCCTTGGGCACGTATCCTGTGGTAAGGCTGAGATTAAACAGCTGCCTTATGTGCGGGTTTAATTCCTCATTTAGCTCGTGTAGCACACAGCCGGGGACACCATCCGGTCCCATTGATGCTGTGTTTTTAGCTTTAGAGAGAGCAGCTTTCACCTGCGCATTTGAGATGTCCGGGAGGCTACACTCGGCTGGGATAGTTATCTCTCCTTTAGGGGGGGAGAGGGGGGTGAAGTTTGCACTGAACCTGAACATGTTAACTTAAAGAACATGCAAGGACCAGTTAGTTATTCTTCTATCCATGTTTCCCGCATATAATGGATAAATTGCTGACCACACACACAGACACACACACACACACACACACACACACACACACACACACATGCACACGCACACACACACACACACACACACACACACACACACACACACACACACACACACACACACACACACAGTACTCCCCATATACTACCCTTACTTACTATTAAGGATTATATAATATATATATATATATATTATATAAGCAGTATTTCAGTTAAATGTATAGAAATATTGTGTTTTATATTTTTCAATTCTGGGTAAAATTCACCATCATCTATAATCACATTAACAAGTAAATATGGACAGAATGTAGACATTACATATTTCAGTATGATAAATAGTGTCTTTCTTTTTTACGATGGATTTGTGTCATAGGAAAAAAAAACAATAAAATGAAACCTCCAGTATCAAAATAAATAAATATATAAATAATCACAAACATAGAAAAGAACAGAATTTTTCAAGGGGTATATGCTCTACCATACCTCCATGTGGATGACTTCTACAGTCATATCATCCTTTCTTAAATATACTAACTCCACAGCAGCATAACTGTAGAGAAAAGCCAAACAACTTGTGATTGGGAGGTGGGTGGCTGCCAACACTGCCACTAAATGTGACAGTCAGCATATTTTGACTGGCATATTAAAGTGATAAGTAGTAAAATATGGCAGAGGCAACCATGCAGCAGCAAAATGCGAACTTTTACTGTTGAAATACAAACTTCCACTGTTAACACAAAATCCAGACTTTATTGGTGTACATGGTAAGCGCTTTCACAGTTGCTTCATCAGACCAAGACCCTTGGTACAAAGTATCTCGATCTCATATGCCCTCATAATTGTGCATATTCCCTCACTAACTCAAAGTGGTGATCGGAGCTGGATCATGGTCAAATGCTGCCCTCAGCTATTCTTGTGTCCCACTACTTGCCCCCCCCCCCCCCCCAGTAACCATAGACACTGCTCAAAAAGTGTCAGCTTGAATATTATTTTCTTCTTTACTTTAGAAATGAAGCAGAGGTATGGATTTAATTCAAAATCTTTGTTGATCAGGTTAGTCCCACTAAGCTAGTAACACCTTTTCAGAGGAGACCCTTGATGGTATTTATACACTAGGGGAAATTTGGCCAGGGCATTATAGAACTTCCCCTACTCTTTGTGATAGCTCAGGTGGATGTAAAGCATCTCACAGCACCTACCAGTAACACAGAAAGTCGGGGCCACAGTTTAACATTTCATGCAAAGGATAATGGGTCTACTTCAGAAGAATGACAAACCAACTGAATCCCAAAAGACTGAAAATTCAAAATATTGAAATATTTTTAATGCAGGGGGCAAGCTCCCCTGCACACCTCATGTGGGGGGTGCCCCCCCACTAACCATATATACCAACTCCAAGATCGCACAACAGTGGAGAAGGGACAAATTCCATCATTCAACATTTTGAATTTTTATTCTTCTGGTTTTTCAGTCTTCTGAAGTAGACCTGGGATAACACACTCAGGAGTGCAACACTCCCCCTCCCTTAAAGTGGACTTCAGTATCAGCAATCCATCTACATGGTATGGGAATAGAACCCAATGCCTTCTGCAGTAAAGGCAAGTATGCTGCCTATTGTGGTACTAAAACTGCTTTGAAATTCTGTAGCACAAACTCTGATGACCATTTGCTAAACAAAACTGTTGCACATTGAAAACAGACTTAACATGTGCAGCAGCAAACGTCTCTTCTCTTGAAACTCACATTCCTTGAAAATGTACTCCTTTAGTATTGAAGATTTTTTTCCATTAAGTAGTGAAACAAAATTTATGAACCGATAGGCTGTGATGACTAACTTAGCTGGCAGTTGGTGTAGGGGAGTGAGGCTGTTGTCTCATGTAGCTAAGGTACAGTGTTTGAGCCTGAGCAAGCTAATTAACTAACATGACATCCCTAACTAGGGCATTTCACACACATGTGTGCACAAGCTCGCACACACACACACACACACACACACACACACACACACACACACACACACACACACACACACACACACACACACACACACACCATTTTCCTGTATTTAAATCTCATGCATTGCTGTAGTAAGAGCCATAAGATTCCAACATGTGTTTAACTCATGTCTTGTGTGCGTTGTACTAAAGATGTTTGATGCATGCACAGAGTGTGTGGATTGCTGTAGTAAGAGCCCTAAGGTTCTAACATATGTTTAAAATCATCTTGTGCATGCATTATACTAAAGACATAGGACGCATGAACAGAGAGTTGTTGTTGTTGTTGTGTCTTTCGGCTTTTCCCAGTTAGGCGTCGCCACACAGCGGAACTCCGGTCCGCTAATGATTGGTAGTTGATTTTTATGTGCCGAGTTACCAGCCCTGACACACAACCTTCAATGAAGGTACACCCATTCACACATCTCTCCACGCAGAAGATGCTCTAGCTGAGAATCGAACCGGACAGTGTTTTACTTTGAGGCGACAAAGCTACCGCAGCACCACCACTGCCAAAGCATGAACAGAGAGTGCATCCTTAAAAAAAGAAATGCATGGACGAGAAGAATGTCCAGTTTTTTAATTGTTTATTAACAATTAAATGTTGCAGCAGGCCCTAGGCAACTGTCTAGGTAGCCTAGTGCTGGATCCAGCCCTGGTGGTGACAGTACTACCATGCCAGGGAGACAGCTGTAGGGAACAGGAGAATTGCCAGTCTTCCCTGTGAATTGTGTGTGTGAAAATAATGCTTTGTTTGAAATGCAGTTACTGTGAATAACTGGATGTCTATGGCCCTAACTCAAAAACAGGTACAAAATGTATACAAATTTATACAAATAGTCTTTATTTTCTCCACATTTATGTTATAACCGCTGGCAGTTGTGTAAATTGTTACAGTTTATTGAATAGTACTAGCTTATCCTTCTGTGGCCAAACAGTATAAAATAATATTTTTCACTAACATTGCAGGTTTGTCCACCTCCCCATCCCCACCTCAACCTGTAACAACTGTCTTATTTTTACAGATAAGGACTCCAAATATATGGCAAATAGCAATAGAGATAGAAAACACCCCTGTCTTGTGCCCTTTTCTATCATAAGTTTTTATGATATCTTTCCATTCATTTTTATACTGCCTTGAATCTTTATGACACTGCAGATTATTCATTTTAACTCTCTGGGAATTCCATCTTATACAGTAGCTCTCATATTTATCTCCAATGCACTCTAACAAAGGCTTTCTTTATATCTAACCGCATTAGGACCAGACTCCTATGTCCCTTGTCAGCCTCCATTTGAATCATATGCATCTTAATATTTTGTCAAATGCCTCTCTCCCCTTAATAATACAGTACAGATCCCAGTCAATAATTCTTGGCATAACATTTACAAGCCTACACACCAGTATAATTGCAAATACCTTACAATCATGACTAAGTACAAATTTTGGGTAATATGAACTCAGATTTGCTGAGTCTTTTCCCTTATTCAATGTTATTGACAGTACTATTACTCGGGTATACCCTCTCCCTGCAATATCTCATTAAACATCTGATGCCAAATTGATATAATATTAATATTGCATTCCTTCCATATTTTTGTCGGGATACCATCCCATCCCAGAGACTTACCCACCTGTTTCTCTATCTCCTGTGCTGTAATTGGTCTTATCAGTACCTGCCCCTCCTCATCTTTTACCCTTGGTATCTGCAGGCCTTCCCAAAAATACCCTAGTCTTAACTAGCCAATCTGTTGACTACCTTTGTTTAGCACATAGTATCCAATAATAATTACATAGTATTCCCCAAATCTCCCCCTGGTTCCTTATATAATTTTCCTTTTACTAGGTCTCTCAACTTTGCTATGCTTCTGTCTATCCTTTGCTGCCTCAACTTACCTGTTAATGTTTTCGGTAGCTCTGGAGTTTGTTTTCTCAAAATAGTATAGTTTAAGAGATGCAGTTTGTCTTTCTATAGTCTCCCCCAAATTTTTATTCAATTGATTTTCTAATTCTTTCAGCTCTTCCCTCTCATCTCTGTTTTCAGCCCAAACATTCCTATTGTAATTCCCTCATTCTCCTCAACTTATTTCTCACAAATATTACATTTTCTCCACTGTCTTTTCTCTTTCTGCAGATATTTTGAATTTTCTCTTTAAAACATTCCAAGTTCCTTTTTATCTCATTTCTTTCCTCCGGTAGCTTCTAACTTTTTTTTGCATTCCACCTGCTTCAACCTTTCCTCTATCTTTAGATTTCTCAGAGGGGCTATACAAAATCTCCAGTGTCTTTCTTCCCATACCATACTTGGGGCCTTTAGACTAACTGTAATTCAGGTGTGCTCGGATGATAGCCTTAGATACAGTACCATATCTTTAACTAAATATTCATATTTCCTCTAGATATAAGCCCTATTTAGTCATTCCCAACTTCCATACTGTCCTGCATAATATGTAAACCCCCTTTTGTCAGACTTAATATTTCCCACATCTAACAATAACATTCTTAAGATAAGTATTCGGATTATTTTTCTTTGTCATCTTTTTTCTCATTCTAGGCCCCCAGTTACATAATTCAACTCTGTGATAAGATACCAATCCCCCACCAATAACATAACCCCCTCATGAAATGCTACTATTTCCAAGAGAATTTACCCTAATTT
Organism: Protopterus annectens; assembly: GCF_019279795.1. Classification (NCBI taxonomy): domain Eukaryota; kingdom Metazoa; phylum Chordata; order Ceratodontiformes; family Protopteridae; genus Protopterus; species Protopterus annectens. The sequence continues at coordinate 1,325,528,282 of NC_056741.1, read as the reverse complement.
GGCTTTCTTTTTGTCAAGTAAATATGTACTTCCTAACGTTGTTCTACAACTCCACCAATTCCCCTTCAATAAAACGTCAGCCTGTTCTCACCTACTTTTCTCTTTTCTATGCAAATGCATCCTCCCTTATTAGTAATAGCATTCACTGCCCTTTTACTTCACTCCTGCACTTTTTTGCAAAATCTCTCTCTGAAACCAATCCTCTTCAGCTCCTCATGTTCATTTCTTTTCAAGTGTGCTTCTTGCAATATTGCTATCCTCACCTTATACACTGTAATACATTCAACTTTCTTCTGTCTTTTAAACTTATTTCTTTTAAACTTATCTCTTAAGCCATTTACATTCCAGGACAAAAGCTTCATTACCATCTTATCCTTGAGATCTTTCTTTTTTCCACCCTTTCCTTCTTTTTCCTACCCCTTTCTGTGTAGTGACTGGAGTCTTCTTTCCTTCTATTCTATTTATTTTTAGTTTGTCTAACTGATTACTTATCTCACCAATTCTATTTAGCAGTGTAACATAATATTTTTAATTAATCAACACACAAGACTATGTATAAAATTCCCCTTTTATTCCCTTCCTGAATAATCTTCTCCAACATTGTTGAGCTTCTGCTCTTATTTGCTTACCCAAGCACCCTCTCACTTACACTGTTGTCATTTCCCTCACCATGTTCATCCCTTCTAGATCTCATTTTGTAATCTCCAGTAGTATTTTTATTAGAACGCCCTTTCTGGGTTTCTCTTTAACTATTCCCTAGCCCTTTATGTCATCTTCTTCCCCACATCCTGAATCATTGATTCATAGGTTCACAGGTTCATAGGTAGGTATTAGGCTATCGGCCCAAGGGCCTATGTAAGCCTAGCCAACAAGGTTCCCTGGCTTATGCCACCCAAGAAAGTTATTTTACTGTGCCACTGTCGAGCAGAGACACAGAATTGATCCTCGGGGTTTATTTCCTATTTCCCATCCACTCATCAAGATTTTTCTTGAAGAGTGCTAATGAAGAACTTTGCTTGACATAGATGGGTAGCCTGTTCCAGAGTATGGGACGTCTCTGGGACAGGAATCTATCCCTCCAGTATGTCCTGTTTATTGTGGTGACAAGGTTTAGCTCCCTAGAGAATGTAGCTCGGAGGGATTGTGATTTCTTTAGGTGTAGCATGACCAACAGCTCTGGGTTTGACATAGTTTTATATGTTTGGCAGAGATCACCTCAGAGTAGGCGATATGCTATGGAGTAAAGCTGGAGTTTTTTGAGGCAGTCAGTGTAGGGCATTTGTTTGAGGCCAGTAATACTCTTTGTGAGGTACTTCTGTGGCCTTTCCAGCTGCTGCAGATGTCTTGTGAGGTACATTCTAAAAGGGGCATTGTACTCTATAATGGGTCTAATGAGTGTCGAGTAGAGGGGAACAATGACCTCTTTTTTCCTGGATGAGAACCCTTTTATGATGAGTTGTGCCATGTAGAAGGACTTCCTGACTACTGTGGGCGATGTGACTATCAAAGGAGAGACTACTGTCCACCTGGGTCCCAAGGTCTCTTATCACACATTCGGTGTTAAGTAGATTGCTGCCTATGTGGTAGTTCATGGGTACAGAGTTTTTACCAAAGGGGATGATACTGCACTTTTTGGCATTGAGCTTGAGGCCATGGCTCTGACACCAGACATCTGTCTCAGCGAGGCCCTTCTGTAGGATGTCCACATCATTTGGGGACTTGACTGTGGCTCCTAGTTTACAGTCATCTGTGAACTTCGTTAGCCAGAGGCCTTCTGTGTTAGCCTGTACTTCAGAGAAGTAGATACCAAACAGGAGAGGTTCCAGGATGGAACCCTGTGGTACTCCACTTGTCATTGCTTTGAGGTCAGATTTGGAGTCTGCAACTTTTACAGTGTGTGTTCTGTCAGTGAGCCAGTTGGCAACCCATCTTGTGATGTAGGGATTTATACCTAGTTTAATGAGTTTAGCTATAATTCCAGAATGGGGGATGGTGTCAAAAGCCTTGGCGAGGTCAAGATAGGCTGTGTGAACCACCTTACCCTTATCTACGGCTTTGGTGACTGCCTCAAAGAAGTCGATCAGGTTCAGGAGGCATGATCTGCCTTTCACAAACCCGAACTGGGTGGGATCCAGAGTTTGGACATTACCAATGTCTTTGTTTATGAGTTCCATGATGATACGTTCCATGGCCTTGCAGACCAGGCTCATCAGGCTAATAGGTCGACAGTTCCCGGGATCAGTGGTGGATCCCCATTTGTGGAGTGGGATAACTGTTGATGTGCACCATTCAGTGGGTACAAAGCCTGATGCAAGGCTATTATTGAACATGGTGCTTAAGTGGGGAGCCAGTTCATTCTGAAGTTCATGTAAAACGCAGCCTGGGATGTTGTCCACTCCCATGGATGCTGTGTTTTCGGCTTTAGAGAATGCAGCTTTTACCTGCGTAGTTGTGATTACAGGGACTCTGCCTTCTTCCTGTATAGATATGGGCCCTTTAGGCGGTGAAAGGGGGGTAAAGTTAGCACTGAACCTATCTGCCAGGATGTTGGCAATATCAGTTGGCTCTGTAATTTTCTTGCCTTTGTGCTGTAACTCAGAGCAGATCTGGGTGTTGCCATTAAGATTCTTGATATAGCTATAGAATGCTTTGTGGTTGTCCTTGGAATTAGTGGCAATTTGGTTTTCGTAGCTAGCATTGGAGGATCTTATAAGGGATATCAGCTTCTTACTGAGGCTGACGAGGGAGCTCCTCCACTCATGGGATTTTACTCTCTTTTGCAACAGTTTCTTCCTTCTGTTGTACAGTTTGTTTATGGCAGGGGACCACCAGATTGTCTTTTTTTTTTGGAGGATAACGTCTTGGTTCTGTTTGGGATAGCACGATCCATGCACTCGTGTAAGTGCTTATAGAGTGCATTTGTGTAGGATTCAGAAGTTGTAACTGTATTGTCCATCTGCATGGGTGTCATGAAGTTCACCACTTCTGTCTTAAGAAGCATGAAGTTGGCTTTGAAGAAATTTTTTACTGTGGTTTCCTTAATGGTGGGTGGGGGCGGGATATGGATATCAAGGGTGATTAGCTTATGGTCGGATCGGACCAACGAGGAGTTGACCAGGTGTGGAACACCGGTCACTCATGTTGGTAATGACTAGGTCTAGGATATTGTTGCCCGTGGTGGGGGTGTGGATAAGCTGATCCAGGGCATTGGAGTTTATGAATTACAGAAAGCGTTGAGCTAAGGAGTTGGTACACGAGTAGTTTTCCCAGTTATTGGTGGGGTAGTTGAAGTCGCCCATTATTAGGGTGTTTGGTTGAACCCTAATATTTTCCAGTACATCAAGAAAAGAGGAGTGGGAATCCTGGGGCATGGTGGGGGATCTGTAGCAAGCTACAATTTGGATTGCAGTTTTGCCCAGAGTTAGCTGCACTTGGATTACCTCAGATGCATTATGCTGAGCAACTAGCCTGGAGGTGTGGATATCCTTAATGAATATGGACACACCTCCACCTTTGGTGTTTCAGTCCAGGTTACATGGCCGAAAAGTGTGGTATGAGTTATAGCCTGGTAGTGCAGGGGTGCTCTCTGGAGCCTTGAACCAGGTCTCAGTCACTGCACAGATATCGATGTTCTCCATTTTAAGGAGTGCCTCGAGTGAGTGCATTTTGAGATTTAGACTTCTAGCATTGAGTAGCATTACCCTCAGTTTTTGCTTGCCTGTTCCTGTTATGGTGGTGAATTTGTTATTTGAACCTTGCCTAAAAAAGGCACTATAGGGGCAGCAAGAGCCTTAGCCAGTATCCAGAATTCCAGGGGCGACAGGTGCAGGCCATCTGTGGCAAAGCATCGTGGTCTGTCGACCATGTCATCCCAAGCAGACAGATACTGGATCCCCTTAGAATGACACCAGAAGCTTAGCCAATTGTTGAAGTCAATCATTTTGTCCTTGTACTGCGGTATCATTCTGGGCGATAGCAGAATGCTACTCAGGGCTAGGGTCATACCTGCCTGGGCTACAAGATCGGAGAGCTCTTCCATGTCTCTTTTCATGTAGTCCAGGGAGGTAGATCTCAGGTCAGTCACACCAACATGGACAATGACAGAGTCATATTTGTACTTGTTGTGGAGTGACCTGAGTGTGCGGGTTATGTGGCGGATCCTGGCACCCGAAAGGCAGCTGACAGTAACCTTCTCCTTGTTTTGCCTGGTGAGTGGGACATCAGTGTGCCTTACTATAGAGTCATCTATGACTAGTGTGTTGGGTACGTAATTAATATATACTTATATATTATATTATATTATATTATATTATATTATATTATATATCCATATCATATATATATATATATATATATATATATATATATATATATATATATATATATATATATATATATATATATTGGTACATGATTAATACATACTTTAAGAAATCTCTGTACTTCCGTTCAGTACCCTTATTTCTTGTTGTTTCTAAATTCCTTACATTAAATCCATTTCCTTGACTCTATCATTGATCAGCTATCCCCTCTCATTCATATTTGTTTCTCCCCAAAGTCATTTCAGTACTTCCTCCGGCCACATTAACCACAGGTGGTTTTCCTCTCTTCTACTCCTCCTCCAATTCTCTAAATGGCAGCTTTTAGTGGTCGAGCCTTCCCCCTCACACATACTAACAGTAGTAACTTAACATTCAGAATTATTAAACATTTTTCATGTACATTAGCTAACTTAACATTATAGCATCTAGCAGTCATGTTATTGCTTTTACATCTAGTAAGGTCCTTACCTCAGATTTCCATCCCTCTTACCAAAATGTAGCTAGAGATATTATTATACTATAACTACTCCAACAGTAAAAATCCTGGGTAAATCACATAAAACTTATGTTTCTGGTTCATAATAACATTTGTGCCACATCTGAGCTCTTTTCTAACAGTGACCTATCACCTTCCTCCAAATGCTGTTCATTGACCATATTTTTCTCACTCTTTCAGTGTTTTGTTACATCTCTCAAATCATTTCTTGCATATTTTTTCAAAACAATGGAAAGGGCTTAATGAGCCATCTCATACCTGAGCAGGTACTGGATTTTTGCTACCTCTACTCTGACTCCGCTCTCACCTTCCTCTTGCTTCCTTTCTTGTACTGACTGCCTATATCGGTTAACATCTCTTATAGCTACCTTCAGATCCAGTAAAGTTTTGATGCCTACTGAGAAAAAAACTCTAAGATCATCTGCTAGATCAGCTTGAATTTTATATTTAAACTTTAAATAAATTTATATGTGGGGAAAGCCTCTTCCTTTTATTTTTGTACCTAGTGAATAATCCTGATTGACAAACACTTTCTTCCCTTCCAGCTGCAGTTCATTGCCTTTCTGTATAAGGGGATTTACAGCTCTCCTTTAGTTTGTAAGTCTGCACTTATATTACAGTCGGCCATGGAAATCTCAAGGCTAGTCTCTTCGGCATATAAACTGATGGACTGTATCCAAACATATGTATTCTCTCAGCAAATCAGTCCATTTATTTAGATGGTCTATAACAAAGCATTTGCAGTCTTTCTCTTCTGTCTCTTCAGGGATGTTTATCAATCTTAGATTTTCCATCCTGTCTCTGTCTTCTGTTTCAAGCAGCTTTTCCCCGTTCTCTCATTGTGCCGCTTACATCTCAGAAGTTTCATATGCTGAACTACATCAGTTATATGAAGAACTTCTACTTTGTCTGAATGGCATGACAATGTGGCTTCACAGCAAAGTCTTATTAGTTTTCGCCATCCTGAGCTTTTCTCTTAGTTCTGCCATCACCTTTAAACCTCTGTGTTCCCTGCTCTTCCCAGGAACTTCTTCTATTTTCTCTTGCTGGCTTCCCATCGAAGAGAAGCTGACCCCATCTAATTGGTTCCTCAAGCCCCTCCCCTTTTTTCTCAACATCCACTTTAATCAGCTTTCCCTGTAACTCTATCAGAAAATCTATAATATTTAACTGGCTATTTTATTTCCAATGGGCTTTACTTGGAGAAGAGAATGATAAATCACAGACTCCTAGCACAGTGCCATACTGGATGTCCCCCAGGATAGATTTTTAAGAGGTATTTAAAACAGCTGTTTCCTCATGAAGGATCCTGCAGTTGTTTATAGCACATGCTTATAGTACAGAAGGTGCATCGATTTATTCTGTGAATCTATACTTCATCATTTATCAGCAGCAGGCATCAGCCCCTGTATTGGTTTCTAAAAAGCCTTGGCTGCTTTTAAGTTCATAGGTGATTGCTAGACTAACAGCTCTAGGTGGCCTTTGTAAGCCTAGCCATGCTTCGCAAATGTATCTGATAAATTAATACAAAGAATTATTTTAAGGGGTATGTGTAGGTTTGGACATGGATGGTCAAGCATTTACAAGCTGTCCCTTTCTACTAAAGACATAGGCACCAGTCCATTGGTAAATGTCCGATTCTCTATCCACTGCTCCAAGTTATGCTTGAATTGGGTTAAGGAACAACTCTGATTCTCATGGATGGGAAGCCTTTTCTAGAGAAAGGGTAGCCTCTGATAGACATACTTATCCCTCCAGCATATCCTGTTTATGTTACAGATGAGTTTTAGGTCCCTAGATTGGGTTATTTGATGCTATTTATTTTGCAGATGTGCAGCAGGTCCATCAGAGCAGGATCAGAGGATGCTTTGTAGGTCATTCATAGATTGCCTCTTAGCAGTATGTAGGAGACTGAGTACAAATATAGGACTTTGAGGCAGTCCATGTAGTTCATGTTGTTTATGCCCTGCATTCTTTTTGTGAGGAACCTTTGTGGACACTTCAGTTGTTGTATATGTCTGGTCAGGTACATACCAAAGGAGGCATTGTACTCAATGACTTCAACAATTGGCTAAGCTTCTGGTGTCATTCAAAGGGGATCCAGTATCTGTCTGCCTGGGACGACATGATCGACAGACCACGATGGTTTGCCAGAGATGGTCTGCACCTGTCGCCCCTGGGATTCAGGTTACTGGCTAATGCTCTTGCCACCCCTATAGTGCCTTTTTTAGGCAAAGTTCAAAGGACAAAACCAACACCATAACGGGTACAAGCATGCAAAATCTGAAGGTAATGCTACTCAGTGCTAGAAGTCTAAACCTCAAAATGCACTCTCTCGAGGCACTCCTAAAAATGGAGAACATCGATATCTGTGCAGTAACTGAGACCTGGTTCAAGGCACCAGAGTGCACCCCTGCAATACCAGGCTACAACTCTTACCAAACTTTTCAGCTACCAAACCAGGATCGAAACACTAAAGGTGGAGGAGTGTCCATATTCACCAAGGATATTCACACCATCAGGTTAGTTGCCCAACACAATGCGTCTGAAATTCTCCAGGTGCAACTAACACTAGGTAAGACTGCAATCCAAATTGTAGCTTGCTACAGATCCCCCACCATGCCCCAAGATTCTCACTACACCTTTCTAAACATACTGGAAAATATTAATATACTACCAAACACCCTAATACTGGGTGATTTCAACTACCCTGCCATCAACAGGAAAAACTACTCGTGCACCAACACGTTTGCACAACGGTTCTTGGAATTCATAAATTCCAATGCCCTGGAACAACTAATCCATAGTCCCACCAGGGGCTCCAATATCCTAGACCTGGTCATTACCAACATGGGAAATCGATGCTCCACACCTATGGTCACCCCCTCATTGGTCAGGTCAGACCATAAGCTAATCACCCTTAACATCCTCATCCCACCCCCCCCACCCCCCAGTAAGGAAACTTCCATAAAAAACTTTTTCAAGGCCAACTTCATGCTACTCAAGTCAGAAGTTACAAACTTCATGACACTCATGCAGATGGGAACTGAAAGTCCGACTGCTGAGTCCTACACTAAGGCACTGTATGAGCACATCCACTCATGCATGAATCGTGCCATCCCAAATAGAACCAAGATGCTCTCCTCCAAAAAAGGAAGCCAATCTGGTGGTCCCTTGCCATAAACAAACTTTACAACAAAAGGAAAAAAACTGTTGCAGAAAAGTAGAAAATCCCAGGATGCAAAAAACTCCCTTACCAGCCTCAGTAAGAAGCTGAGATCCCTCATAATATCCTCCACAGCTAGTTACGAAAATAAAATTGCCAAAGATTCCAAAGACAACCACAAGGCATTCTATAACTATGTCAAGAATCTAAATGGCAATGCTCAGATCTGCTCTGAGCTACAACAGAATGGCATTAAATATACTGATACCAAGGATATTGCCAATATCCTGGCAGATCGATTCAGTGCCAACTTCATCCCCTTCTCACCCCCTAAATGGCCCATCTCAATACTGGAAGATTGCCAAATTCTGATAATAACGGCCACATAGGTAAAAAATGCACTCTCCAAAGCTAAGAATACAGCATCCATGGGACCAGATGACATCCCGGGCTGTGTACTACATGAAGTACAAAATGAACTGGCACCTCACCTAAGTGTCATGTTTAATCATACCCTCACCTCAGGCTTCGTGCCCACTGAGTGGTGCACAGCTACAGTTATCCCACTCCACAAGGGGGGATCCACCTTGGATCCTGGGAACTACCGCCCATTCAGTCTGATGAGCCGGATCTGCAAGGCCATTGAACGTATTATCATGGAACTTATAAACAAAGACATTGGCAACCTTAAAACACTGGACCCCACCCACTTTGGGCTCGTGAAGGGCTGATCTTGTCTCCTGAACCTTATTGACTTCTTTGAATCAGTCTCCAGAGCCGTGGACGAGGGTAAGGCAGTCCACACAGCCTATCTGGACCTCGCCAAGGCCTTTGACACCATCCCCCACTCTGGAATCATAGATAAACTTACTAAGCTGGGCATTAATCCCTACATCACTCGATGGGTTGCCAACTGGCTTACTGACAGAACCCACACTGTAAAAGTAGCTGACTCCAAATCCAGCTCCAGACAAGTGACAAGTGGAGTACCATAGGGTTCAGTCCTGGGACCTCTCTTGTTTGGCATCTACTTCTCTGAAGTACAGGCCAACACTAAGGGACTCTGGCTAACAAAGTTCGCAGATGACTGCAAACTGGGAGCCATTATTGAATCCCCAAATGATGTGGATACTCTACAAAAGGGCCTTACAGAAACAGATGCTTGATGCCAGATCCATGGGCTCAAGCTCAATGCCAAGAAATGTATAGTTATTCCATTTGGGAAAAAACATGTACCCATGAATTATCACATAGGTGGCAGTCCACTAAACACCGAAAGTGTGATAAGAGACTTAGGGACACAGGTGGACAGTGGTCTCACCTTCAATAACCACATCGCCACAACAGTCAGGAAATCCTTCTATGTGGCACACCTCATCACTAAGGGATTTTCATCCAGAAAAAAGGAGGTCATTGTCCCAGTGTACTCATCCCTCATTAGACCCATGATAGAATACAATGCCCCATTTGGTATGTACCTCTTAAGACATCTGCAACTACTGGAAAGGCCGCAGAAATACCTCACTAAAAGAATCGCAGGCCTAAAGCAGATGCTCTATGCTGACCGCCTTAAAAAACTCCAGCTATACTCTGTCACATATCATCTACTCCGAGGTGATCTCTGCTTAACATACAAGGCCATGTCAAACCCGGAGCTGCTGGACATGCTACACTTAAAGAAATCCAAATCCCTCAGAGCAACATGCTTCAGGGATCTAAATCTTGTCATCACAATAAACAAAACATGCTGGAGGGATAGGTTCCTGACCCAGAGACTTCCCAGACTCTGGAATAGACTGCCCATGCATTTCAAGCAGAGCGCCTCTTTGGCCCTCTTCAAAAGGAACCTTGATGATTGGATGGTAGAAAGGAAATTCACTCCAGGGATCACGTCAGTCACCCTGCTAGACAGGGGTCCAGGGAAGTAAATAGTGTGGGAAGAAATAGCCAGGGAATTGTTATGGCTAGGCTTGTATAGGCCCTAAGGCTGATAGCCTAGTACCAACCTATGAACCTATGATTGCCCTGATGAGGGCTGAATACAGTGGAACCTTACATCCTTGGATCTAGATGCCATACCATTTCTTATAAGTTGCACAACATAGAATGATTTTCTTACTACTGTAGACACATTATAGTTAAAGACCAGGTTACTGTTTGCATGGGTTCATAAATAAATCTCTGATCATTGGGTTTACTCTTAGGGGGTGTAATATCAATTTGGGATTTTCCTGTGGTAGCTGTCTTCCCAAAAGATACTGTTATGAATTTCCTGGCATTGAGTTTTAGACTGTGTATCTGGCACCAGTTATCAGTCTGTGTCAGGCTTTCTTGGAGGGCACTTGGGTCTTTGGAGGATTTTTATCACAGTGTTTAGTTTGCAGTCATCTGCAAGTTTGGTCAGCTAGTGGCCATTGATGTTGGCCTTGAATTCAGAGAAGTAGCTGCCAAAAGGGAGCGGCCTCAGCACTGAGTCTTGATGGGCTACGCTAGTGACTGGCCTCTTTGTGGAGGTAGACTCTACTATCCTAACTTCTTGGTTCCTATCTGTTTGCCAGCTGGCTATCCAACAGGTGACATAAGCATTTATACCTAATTTTGTGAGTTTTTCTACAATGTCTGAGTTGGGGTATTGTACTGAAAACATTGGCCAGGTCAAGGCAAGAAGTATGCATCATTTTGCCCTTGATCATTGTGCTGGTGACCTTTTCAAAGAAGTCTACCAGGTTGAGCTACCTTACCTTTATATCATATAGGGGTTTATAAGAAATACAGATGGTATACAATACCTACCTTTTTTCTAATAGAGGTGGTTTCTTAACACATATGAAAGTGTCTGTATGAGATAGTCAAGCTTGCTCCATTTTTATTGTTTTAGTTTGGGTTTGTTTCAGTAGCACAAAATTGTATGACTATGAATGAAGCACCAGTTATTTTAAACTACATATATTTTTACTAGGACCTATTCAGCATTTCAGGCACTTATGTAAAGGTGATTATCTACAGAAGTCATTATGCAATTTTTTTTTTTACATTTTCATCAGTATTGCATATTACAAGAAACTTTACAGGCCTTGTCTTGCTGAACAACAAGGAATCTAGCATATACCCATCACCTTTATGTTGTACATATACTGTAACAACAAAGATCAACACTTAAATTATAGTGTCCAGTAACTGGCACTGTGGTTAGTTTTTCAAATACTATATGCAGCACATTTTCTTCTGTTTTATACACACAAATTCAAGTTTAACATAGAGCAGCTTATATTCTTTCTACTATTCATCAGTAACTGAATAGTCTTATACTGACAATTTCTGCTATTGTATGACATTCAAAGGTTATACTTAAAAAATGCCTTGTTACCATTTTCTGCTTTCAGTCCATCTTTGATGCTTTACTGTTGAAGGATACACATTGCCAGTTCTCACGTTGCAAATCTGTATTATTCATCTAAGCTGCTTGCATCCCTTAAGTTGATGTGACAGAGACTCCTTTTTTTGTATAAGGCTTTTAAATATTGTAATAACTTCCTGTTGAAACAGCTTCTTCATAGCAGTCCACAGTGATGTACTCTGTTGTTTTTGCATCCTGCCAAGCTACAACATATAAAGAGTTAAAATTTTGGCCAAGTTTCGTATGTCACTTATATTATGTCAAAATGTGTGGTTACACAGCCTCAACAAGTAGCTTGCTGCTCCCTGTATAGAACCACTCTTGCACCTTCCAAAAGATAAATTTACCACTAACCCTCTTCTGGAATATAATATATAGAATACTGTTGTTTATATGAGAGAGCATCAGTTTTGCAGCGTTTATAATTCAAGTTCTGGGTCCACAGCGCTTGAAGTAGTTGTAAAGTTATACTTTTGATCTGGTTCAGCATGACCCACTTTTGAGTAAATAGCTACAGAAGCCAACATGATTGCTTTAGGGAACATCTCAAGATGGTTTTCTAATGCTAAAAGATCCTCATTGGCATAGGCTTCATTTTTATGCCATATGAGTTAGAAGATGATTTGTTGTCAAAATCATGGTCTGAAACTGAATGCCAAAAAAATGCATTAGTCTATCGTTTGGGAGTTCATCTACCCCAGGAACTGCCACGTTGACAGCTGACCCCCATTGTTTGGTATTTGGGATTATTTATTTATTTATTTGACATTTGTTAACTGGGATAGTCTGACTGAGCAATAGCCCTTTTTCAGCGGAGGCCTGGGGAGAAAAGCTCCACAGTACAAGTCAGTAAGTCTAGTTAGTAAGATACAAAATAAGATACAATAGTACTATATATATACATTACAAATATAAATATTATTACACACATTTATTATACAGAGATGTTTAGTGTAAATAAAGTTACAGAGAGTAATATAAATACAGTTTTATCAAAATATGTAAATAAAGACAAATATAAATAGAGTAAGACACATAATAACAATAATGTGCAATAAAAGTGTCATGTTAGTGGAATGGTAGTTTGGAAAAAGGAAGACTGCTGTTAGCAATGGAGAAAAAAGAGAGATAAGTATGTTCAGAGGGGGACTAAAGCAGGGGAATAAGAATATATTGGAATTAGGTAAATGATAGGAGGAGGGTAAGATAAAGCTGGTAGGGAGGTTTGCTGGAGAAAATAGAGGAGAAGAATAAGGGACGAGCGGTAGTAAGAGGAGCAAGATAATAACAAGAGAGTGAGAGGTGGATAGGGTAGAGCGTAGGCAGTTCATGGAGGATATTTACATTGACATGACCAGGTAGAAATCAGGAAATCTTTTAGAGCTTTTTTGAATTCATGAGTCTGGTTTATTTTATGTAGGAACATTGGATGCTTGTTCCGGCTGGTAAGTACCTATAAACTTTTTGTCCAGAAGATCTCTTAGGTTTGTCAATTTCTAGGTGATATTGATCAGAGCTCCTAAAGGTTCTGGGGGGGGTGTATAAAGAGACTAGGCAGGAGATGTTGGACAAGAGGAGGGTTTGTACACAATAGAATGGATGATGGTGAGTTGAGAAAGTTGAAGATGGTGTAGGAAGTTGAAGATGGTGAGGGAATTCTAACCAGTTTAATGTCTTTAGAGCAAGACAGTGATGTGATTTAGGTGGACTATTTGATGCAAACCTGGCTACTTTATAATAGGTGGTTTCAAGATTAGTGAGAAGACTGGACTGTAAGTTAATAAGAATTTGTGAACTATAGAAAAGGTTAGGAAGCAGGTAAGCAAGAGCAAGTGTCTGTCATGACTCATTAGTTAGGCACTTTTTATTTCTATACAGTAGACCTAATTTTTGATGGGTTTTCTTAATACTGTGGAATACATGAAGGTCCAATGTAAGTTATTCATCTATTATGACACAGAGAAGCTTAGTATGGGTTTCAGCCTTAATAACTGTGCTGTTAAGGGATGCGATGGGGAATGTGGATTTGTGATTATTCAATGATTTAGGGAGGAAGACTAGAAGTTTAGTCTTTTTGGGACTGAGTATGAGTTGGGTACTGGAGAGCCATGTTTCAATAAGGTTGAATTATTGATTTTTGTGTAAAGGTAATTAGGTCAGGGGGGGTATCAGAAGTGGTAATAACTCTGTCATCATCCGCATACTGTTTGAGGGATGATTGTGGACAGGAAGTGTAGAAATGATTTATGAAAATGTTAAAAAGTAAAGGCCCAAGTATTGATCCTTGAGGAACTCCCATTTTAATGAGGAGGAAGAGGTAAAGGAGGAGAGCTATTTAACAGCTTGCTGTCTGTTGGATAGGAATCCTTGAAACCAGGAAATAGAAGCAGCTGAAAGATTGAGCTGAGAGAGTTTAGAAATGAGAATGGGGTGAAAGACAGTGTCAAAAGCTATGGAGAGATCAAGAAAGAGAGAGGAGACCAACTTGTTATTTTCCCTGGCCAGAGAGATAGAGTGTGTGAAGAAGATAAGAGCTGTTGTAACACCGTGGTGAGGACAGAAGCCATGTTATGTAGGTAAGAGGAGATTTCCATGGATGACGTAGTCTAGGATTTGTTTATGAACACATTTCTCAAGGATTTCTGATAGAGGAGACAGTATTGCTATAGGTCAGAAGTTAGCTAGTCTGGCAGAGTTGTCACCTTTGTCGAGGGGTATAGTATAGAATTTTTTCCAAGGAGAGGGAACAGTGGATTCCCTTATTGAGTGGTTGAGAATGGAAATGAGATAGGCAATAGAGTGGGCTACGGCCTTGAGGAAGAGTGAAGGTAGATTGTCTGCTGATGCAGAACAAGGTTTTAGTTTAAGGAGGTTTTTAATGTAGTTTGTAGGAACTTGTTTTAGTGAAAAGAATTACTGAGCTTAGAATGATTGAAAGTGTTGGAGGGTTCAATGGAGTTAGAGGTCTGAACAAGTTTACTAACTGAATAAATTAAATAAGTGTTAAAGATGGAAGTTGTTTTTTGTGGGGTTTTATTAGGGCAGGGGTAGGAGTGGAGGGGTTTCCAGGGTGTAGGATTTGAGTGATACTATTCCAAAATTTTGAGGGGATTTTTATTTACTGTAGTTTGGGACTTATGATAGCAAGTTTTCTTATCTATGTTAAGTTGTTTTTTGATAAGGTTACATAGTTTCCTAAATGTTTGGTAGTAAATGGACAGTTTAGTCCTAGTCCAGAGCTTCCAGGCATTATCCTGTTTTTGTATTAGGGTGTATGTAACTTTGGTTAGCCAGGAAGATAATCTAGATTTAACAGTTTTTGTCCTAAGTGGAGCAAGAGAGTTGAGTGTATTAAGAAATATGATATTACATTGTTGAACAGCTTCATCTAGAGATAGATTAGAAAGGAATGATCAGTTGACAGATGCTAGAATATTGTTAAAGAAGTCAGGATAGAAATTGGATAGTTTTCAACATTCTATAAGTTTATGTGGCCTGGGAAGCTGGGGAGAGAATCTTTAGACACAGATGGGAGAGTGGTCACTAATGGCATCGGGTAGGGGTTGAGGGTTGTGATAGAAGATTTGGATGGGAGACTAGTATCTGGTCAATGATTAATTGTAGAATTGGTTGTTTTGATATAGTGGGTGGGAGTCGAGATAAGCTGGGTGAAGCCATATAAGTTTATGTTGGAGCTTAGATAGGTGGAGATTAGTGATATCCAATTGATATTTACATCACCAAGTAGAGTGGTTTTGTTAGGTATGTTATTGGTGAGCCAGGAGAAAATATTTTCTAGTATAAGTATGTTATCACCTGATCGAATATATATATTGCAGTAATAGTTAAAGTTTTATGATTATTGAGTTTACAATTGACAGTTAACAGTTCAATAGGGTGGAATGAAAGAGGAGGGATAGGTAAGGGGGATAGGGTGAGGTTGCTGGAGTATACTATAGCACCGCCTTCCGCTTTTTTGGTAGTTCTATCTAGATGAAGGATGTTATAGCCTGGGGGGAGGAATTCTTTATCAGGAATATGTGGTTTAAACCATGTTTCTGAAATAGTTATTATATTGGGTGAATATTGGGCTACCAAAGCATGAAATTTACTTACATTTTTCACAATACTGTGAAGGTTGATGGAAAATAAAGGCAAATATTTTAAGTTACCATTAGAGTGGTGGGATACAGATTGGGATGGCAGAGAGTTTGAAGAAGGATTGCAATGAGGTCCAGGATTTGGATGAACACCACCAGAAAGATGTAAGGTATTGCAAGTGTAGAGTAAGATAGTTTTGAATATGTGTAATGAGTGATGTTTATGCTTAGTTTTAGGATGTAATGAGTTGAGTGGAGGAATTTTGATCTTGGGAAGGGTATGGTTGGTAGTAAGAAAGAGAGTGGGGGACATATGAGAAAAGTATTGTGTTTCTGCATGTAGGTTTGGTGAGTAGATGCAGGAGGGAGATGAAGTGGATTGAGATGTGTATGATAGGAAGAGAGGTAAGAGAGAAACAGAAGAGGAAGACATAACAAGAAAGGTAGCAGCATCATGAAGGAGTGAGATTGTGTATGGAAATAATAAGTAGAGCGGTAACAATGGGTTTAGCAATTAGTATGAATGTAGTGTAGAAGATGTAGAAGAAAGGGGAGGAAATGTGTAGAATGGGCAGGGAAGGTACTGATTGGTAGCGATAGGGAGGAAGGGGAGGTACTAATAAGAGTGGAGAATGGTATAGGGGAGATTGGGACTGGTAGAGACAGAGAGGAAGTAGAGCAAGGGGAGGCAGTAGAAGGGGTGGAGAAAAGACTTGTTAGCTATAAAGGTAATTGAAGCAGGGGTGGGAGGAAGTGGGGGTAGGGTATGAGAGCAGAATGAGCCCAAGCAGAGTGGATTGAGCTGCAGGAAGCAGAGAACTTAGAAGAAAAACTATCAAGAAGCCCAGGAGTCTGGCTAAGGAGTGTGAATGCAGGTAAATTAAACAGAGAAAGTTGGGGAAAGTGTATTTAAAGATCCAAATATATAAGAAGAGGACCTAAGGTAAAGTAGAAAACAATGTAAGATATGATGATATTATGATAGAATGGACACCGAATTTAGTAAATGCAATTGAGAAACAATGCTTATTGGTGAAGGGTACTTACAGTTAACAGTGGGCTAGGACTAGATATACACCTGGAGAGGACAGCCAGTGAGAATAATGTGCACACCACAACTTCAGGTTTTAAACTATAGTTGTGAAAACAGCACTTTCAATAAAACAATGTCTTTACAATAGAAGATGTACTATGTATTGTCAGTAGTTATACGACACGCCTCATGAATCACCGCTTGTTCATAGAAGGTGATATACAAGCTCGATCTTATCAAAGTTGGAGAGAGTGTACTATGCTCTATTTGGGTAGATTGGTAAAAAAAGCGAAAAAAGAACTGTATATGTGGTTGGGTAGACTGGGTAAGATAATCATAATAGGCAAGACAAGGATATAAGAAAATATAGATGGAGCAACTTAAACGGTGTAGGAAAGTCTATGAAGATAGTTAAGAAGAGTAGGGGTAGGAGTGTGATAGTCAAATACAAGGAAGGAGAAAAATTAGTATAAGACAGGACAAAGAGGAAAAGAGGAAAATGGTTAGCCGCACACAGATGATTTAATTAGCTCAGATAAGCAGAAGAGCAAATGCAGTAATACAGTTAGAAACTACTTCTTTATAAAACTGTAATACATGGTAGAATTAAACACACAACCTATATCTGCAGTTAAAAGGTCCAGTATGCAGTCGCAAAATAATGCAGCATCTGAGTAAAACAGGCTGGGAAAGTATTATATATAGTATTCAAACTGTAACATCTAAAGAAATCCAACGTCAGTCTAATGGCTGCACATGTTACCATTAAATGCTTAGCTTAAATCTAGTAATTCAGCATTCAAGGTGCTATTGTTAGACAAGTACAACTTCTGAGGATAAAAGGCTAGAATAATGGATATTGACCTAACTTTTCACCAAGTGTCCATTGTTGTAAGAAAGTCTTTCTATACTGTACAGCTTAGAAACAAAGGGATTGTGTTTAGATCTAGGGATGTCATGTTCCCCCTTTGCTCAGCCCTCATTAGGTCAATCATTGAGTACAATGCACTCTTTGATGTGTATCTGTCCTGACACATGCAACAACTGGGACACCCACATGGACCAACTCAAAGCTCTGTCATTATATGCAGTATCCTACAGACTGCTAAAAAGTGACCTGTTACTGGAATACAAAGTGCCCTCTGACCCAATATTGATGGATTTACTGCACATCAGCAAGGCAAATGGCATCAGAAATACTCAGACTAGGGATCTAAACCTCTTCTGCAACATCAGCAGAACAGTTTGGAGGGATAGACATATCTTGCAGAGGATGCCACTGCTCTGGAACAGACTTCCCATTCACATAAAACAAAGTTCATCCCTGTGCATATTCAAGTGCAACTTAGATCTGTGAGTGGGAAATAGAAAGTTTACCCCAGGACTGCTGTCTGTATTACTAAGGAAGAGAGGAGCCCCTAAGAGCTTTATTCCACTCATGGGACCCCTCAAATTATGTATGGTATGAGTCCAGTTAGTCTCATTAGGGGTAATATATAATTATTGACCTTGGATGGGTAAGGCCAATCTCTAACCAAATGGGATAGGTTAGTTCAAGCTCAAAAAGGAACCTGGCTAGGTTTAAACTGGCCCAGAAGGGCAGCTAGCCAAGTACTTGCCTATGAACCTATAAGATTCAGGACTTCTGTAGCATCAATGATCCATGAAGTGCTGTATCAGGTTTAATCACAAATATTATCAAGCTATTAGAAGGTGCAACAGGAGAATGGGTAGATTAATCTATTCTAGTACATTCTGTAGAGGACATTCTACATGCACTGGAGCAAAACATAAACCAAATTGCACATGGATATTTGACCACAACTGCTGTTATATCAAACAAATCTAATAACCCTAATGTATCCCTTATAACTCAATCAAAAACAAAAGCTAGTAGCACAGGCAGCAAAGTTCTCGTATATAAAACTCAACAGTACCAAAAATAGGATAAAAATATACCAAAGACCAAACACAGCTGAATAAAAACTGCTTTAATAAAATGTAAGCACTTTCGTGTCCAACACTAGGCACTTCATCAGACAAAATACATCTCACAGCAGAGGCAATCAAACAATCAGTGCATCAGCTTGCGTTCTTTCAGTATAGGTTTTAAAGGTGCATAGCCATTTAAACCTGGAGGCTTATGTGCCTGCAAAAGAGTAATCCATCTAGTTTCAGCTTTCTCTAAATTATGATTCATATCACCACCTCTGTTATTCACATACAAACATTGCAATACTGAAAAACTAAAAGAATGATTATTAAAAGCAGTAACATGTCTGTAAAGAGCACTAGAATTGCCCTTATTCCTGATATACCCTATGTGTTCAAGTAGGCACTCCCTCAGAGACCTGCATCTCTTGCCTACATAAAAACAACAACATTGGTTACATTTTGCAAGCTACACTATATTCTTAGTAGAGCAATCAGCATAGAACTTAGGATTAAATACAAAAACAGTAGATGGATGCATATAAGCTCTAGATGTAGAAATATGTTGACAAGCTGAACATCTCCGACAAGAAAACCTATATTGAAAGAATGTAAGCTGATGCACTGATTGATTGATTGTATTATATATTGCCTCTGTTGTGAGATGTATTTTGTCTTATGAAGTGCCTAGAGTTGGGCATGAAAGTGCTTACCTTTTATTAAAGCAGTTTTTATTCAGCTGTGTTTGGTCCTTGGTATATTTTTATCCTATTTTTAATTATGTCTTAACCTCAGTTGTTGTTTTTCTTTCAGGTTTTCACGGTTAGCGGTCGCCACAGCAGAACTCCGGTCTGCTAATGATTGGCAGTAGATTTTTTTTATGAGTGCCGAGGTGCCAGCTCGATGCCCAACCTTCAACAAAGGCACGCCCATTCTACGCATGTCTTTTGAATGCCACTTGACTGCGGGGAGGACATGCAGACTCCACACAGAAGGTGCTCCAGCCGAGAACCAAATGGGAGAACCTCTTGCTGTGAGGCAACAATGCTACCGCTGCACCACTGTGGCTTATGTCATAACCTCAGTATGAGATCTAAATAAGGAGTATGAGAGGGTTACACCTAGTTGTGGGTCATATTCAAATATATACCAAAACCAGTGCATGGTTCAGAAAACTGCAATATACCCGGGATATCACACAGATTACACAGGCACAACAACACCAGTACTGAAGCAGTAGAAAAATAAATAGCAGCCACATAAAGTGCAAACTTACAGCCAACCAGTGGAAATCTTCCCTACCTCTAGTATCAGAAATGAATGTAGATAGGTTTCAAAGGTTACAGCTTCTTCATCACTATCAATGTCTTTAAAACATGCCTGAATCTAACAACCATCAAGGGTAATAGTGTCATAGTGGCTATTTATCAAGTCATGATATCCTCATGGCTACATAAAGCAATGTCAGCATACCTCTCAACTGTTGAGATTGTCCCAGAATGTCCAGATTTTTGCTTCATAGTTTTGGTTTGTTCCTTATTAACTCTGTGGCTTTATGACAAGCCACTGAGGATTAAAGTCACTAAATAATGATATACATTTTAGTTTTAAACTTCTTATTCTTCAAAAAAATGCATACTATCCCAAGTCCTATTGTTCTAGCAACTTCTAAGTTTATAAGAACAATATTTAAAATTTGTCACTATTTTTGAGCCTTTGTCCCCCATTATTTTAGGATTTATCCATAGGTTGAGAGGTATGCCGGTACTGTACTCATGCACTGTTGGCAACTGCCAATCATAACTCCCCCTAACAACTTGCACCTGGGCTGCTGCCCACTCTGCCATACAGCTTTGGACAGTATGTTTAAGATGACTAAAGTGTATGATGCAAGGAGGTGGGTGCACTACTGCAGCTTTGAAAAAGTTTTGTTTCTTTCTTTTTTACTTCCCAAGTAGCTAACTCTCTCTACTGACTGAACGCATACAATCTACAAAGTGGCTGTTTTTATAACCTCACTCTAGTGCAGGAAGAGAAAGCAAACGCACATTGTTCTGATTTAAACATAAATTGATGAGTGTTCCCTATCAATGAGCAGCTGCCCGATGATATTCATTATCTATCTTGGTGGAGGAACAAACAGTCAGTACCTGGGAATTATAGAGTTCCCTCACAGTACCAGAGGGTGAGTTATTTCTATTCAAATCAACTTGCAAATCAACACAGTAGAGACATAGCTATCAGATGTCATATATGAGGTATGTCATTATTGCTCGCTCCTTCAAACCCTCTGTATTACAAGAAGATGAAAATTTCCATACTGCTGCCTGGCATTTGGAAGTTGCTTTGATTTGCATCAGTGAAAGTCAACAGCAGTATCAGAAATTTGAGGATTCACGAGCTTTAGTCAAATCGGTAGCTTTTATTCTGTACAAAATAGCTCAATAAAAATTATTTTAACAATTTGGTCATCTTGAACACATGGGCAGACAACTCTAAATGCAGTTTGTTATGGAATACATACACTTGTGAAATAGTAATGCTACAGGTTCATAGGTGATTACTAGGCTAATGACCCCAGGGGGCCTTTTTAGCCTAACCATGCTTCCCAATATGGAAATCAAACTTTTTACCGTGTGTGTGTGTGTGTGTGTGTGTGTGGGGGGGGGGTAAACACTGTAACCATTATGCCAACCCATATCCTTGCATTAAAGTTGGAATGACTATAGTACTTGTTCACGATGTATACAGACACTCCAGATGTTTAACATTTGCTTATCACAGAAATATACATTTTAAATACTTTATAAATCTGCAAAATTTGCAGGAAGTCAGTCTTTCTATAACCATTTGTCAGGTAGAGTGCAGCCTTTCATCAACCAGTCAAAGACAGCAAGAGTGAAAAGCAACCACCAAATGACAACAAAGGCTTAGTACTTTGCCAGGGCAATCTTTACTATCTGACTGACTGCACCTTTTTAAAAGCCATCAGTACTCAAGCAGAAACCAAAAAGCTTTACTTAAAATCTACAGTGGGACTATCCCTGTGAGCTGAATGCATGTATTTTATTTACAGAAGACCAAAAGCATTTTATGCTATGATAAGCTATGAAGTGTATTGAAAAATATGAAAATAATGTGCCTAAAAAAATACGTTGAGTACTGAATATTTTAAACCAACATTTGCACATTTTATCAATAACGTGATCTCACTTAACTTTACCAGTACAATAAAAGATTATCCGCACTGAATATTGTTTGCTTTTGTTCTTTTCTACTGAGCAACTTAGATGCAGTATTAAAAGCCTTAAGATTAAGTGGTGTGAATAATGAGTATAAATGTCATGTTACCAAGCGATGTGACCATCAAATGGACATAATATGTAAACATACCTATGCATTACTGAGCAAAGGTACCATAGCACATAAGGCAAAGAAAAAGTAAACTGAAAGGAAGTGTAGCAAATATTTGGTATGTCCTATATAGAATAAGGCAGCACAAGAGCTCGCTTGTAAGTATCAGCTAATAGATGCCTTTTACAATGTTGTAAAACAAAAAGACTTGCACTATGAAAGACATCTAGACAAGCATCACAAAATGTTATGTGTATTTTAATATCTGCAACAAGCAATGTAGAAATTTGTTTGATGACCACAATGATGCTTCAGGTAATACAAGTTGTAATTGCCTCTAGTCAGTTCTCCCCTTAAAAAATAACACAGAGGAGAGAAGAAATAAAAATTATAGATGCAACTGAAATCAACTGCAGTAGCAGTAATCTGCATAGTCAGCTACAACAATCATACCTGTGTGTGTGTGCGCATGTGGGTGTGGGTGTGTGTGTGTGTGTGTGTGTGTGTGTGTGTGTGTGTGTGTGTGTGTGTGTATATATATATATATATATATATATATATATATATATATATGGGAACACTTCACAATATTTATATATATATACATCCATATATATATAAATCTTCATTTGGTTTCTTGTGACTGTGATACTGATTGTTCTAAGTGTATAAATAAAATAGGTATCTTCTTCCACTTAAACTATCATATAAGTCTTTAATTTACTTCTCTTACTGATTTAAACAGTAGATACTTCAACTACTGACTACTCAATAAATTCACTATAACTGACTAAATGTATTCAACAACTTGCTGAGCATACCAAAAAGCTTACTCTAATCTCAAATATGCCTGGCACTACCAACAGTTAACATTCCCAATCTGTGTTGTTATACCCTGTTATTGTCCCACCCCTGAACCCAGACTACCAATAACAGCAGACAAATGCATTCCCCCAAACCCAGACCACCAATAAAAACAGACAAAAGCATGCTATTATCCAGTAAAACACAGGAACTGAATCTGATTTGATGTTGAATGAACACCTGATCAGTTGCAAAAGAGCAGCACACCATGCAACTCAAATAATTACCATGAAAGTATAGGCAGCTTTTTAGTATTGTACACCAGCTTCCTGAATGTAATCTGCCCTAAAGCAGCCTGTCCTCCACCCAGCATAGTGCAAGCATTGGGTTACAAGGTTTTGTGTCCCCACACCTGACAGATCTAGATGGGGTGTACCATATCAGTATGGTCTTCAGTGCTGGGCATTTGTTTACTTGATAGATGGGGAATTCCTACCAGTTTACTTGGCTGAGTTTTAGGCAATGATGGGTTTTACTTGGAAGGTGGTTTCAAATTTTGCTGTTTTATTCTAACATTGTAGTTTAGTTAAAAGCGAGGAGTTGACATGTGTTAGTTGGGGGAGACATAGGAGAGCGTTAGCAATGCATATGAGAGGGCAATGATTTTTCTGGATTGCAAGCTGAGGTAAGGAGATGCTTAGTAGACGAGATCTAGTTATATATGAAGTTTTGATAATAGTTTGGATATTTAGGTCAAATTTTAGATTATCATCAATAGTGATCTCAAATAATTTAGTATGCTTGACAACCTCTAATTTCATGTTTTGTGTGGATGATATAGTAAGGACATTTTTGTGACCAGACTATTATTTTGGAATGTAAACTATTTTGTTTTCTTTGGGTTCAGGAGAATATTAGATTGGTTCAAAATGGATTTACTGGTGGACTAGGATTGTTGTGTAATAGTTTGTAGCAATGGCATGCTTGGAGCTCAGCAGATTAAAATGGAGTCATCAGTATACTGAAAAAGGGAGCCTTGCTCCATACCAGTATGAAGGTTGTTTAAAAAAATATTGAAGGGGAGAGGATCTAGGATTGAACCCCAAGGGACACCAATGGTTATGGGTAGGTAAGATGAGTAGCATGTTTGACATTTGACAGACTGTAATCCATCTAAGAGCTAATTTTTAAACATCTTAGGTTAGAGGTGGAGAGACAGAGGGAGAATAATGTCTGTTGTACTTTAGCATGAAAGGCTGAATGAAATGCTTTTGATAGATCAAGGAATGTAGAAGAAACTAGATTAATTTTGTCCCTAAGCTGATTTATTGTGTTGTGGAAGGAAAAAAGTGGTGCTATGCAAAGGTCAAAAGCCATATTGGGTGGGAGAGAGTAGGCCATTTTCTTGGAGATACTTTAGCATTGGGAAATGTCACATATTTTTGTGATTTTTTACAAAGTAGAGAATTGCTATTGGTCAATAGTTGAATAATTTCACTGATTTTCCTCTTTTTTATAGTGAGATAATGTATGATTTTTCCATAGTTTGGATACATATGATTCTAATATGGACCTGTTAATTAGTATTGATATGGGGTAGGTTATGGCATTTGTGGCAGATTTTAAGTATTCAGGAGAAAGCTGATCAGCTGCAATAGTAGGGTTCACTTGTGTTATTTTGGTTTTGACAGATTGAAGATACATTTTTATGTACTTTTCTGAATAAATTGAAGGCTATTTAATAGATTGTCTACTAAATTCTTTAGTCGTGTAGATTTTACTTGAATGAAGTAAGAGCTGAATTACTGAGTAATGCTTTGGTTTGGTTCATTTGGAAAGGGATTTGGCTGTGTAATTTTTCATGTTTCAGAATTTTGTTTATGGCTGCCCAGTTCCTTTTGGATTAAAAAAGTTGTTATTTTGGAGTTGGGAAAAGAAAGGTTTTTTTTTGCAAATTTGAATGAGTTTCTCTGTGAATATTCTCACTTTTCTATATGTCTAGTAGGAAGTTTCAGTTCTGAGTTGATACTATTGATTCCATGTGTTATCTCTTTCTTGTATTACCTGTTTGGTCTGCCACATTTTTCTTAGTGGAGAATGACTTTTGAGAAGTGATAGAATGTAAAAGTTATGTTTTTTTCAACTGCTTCATCTAGAGGTAAGGTTTTTGGGGACCACCAGTTGTTTTGCCTAAGTGAATAGGTAAAGGAGGTTAAATTTAAGTTTGTGAAGTTTTGAACTGGGTTGTATGAGAGATTGTTATAGGTTTTGAAACATTGTTGGATAGCATATGTGGGATTATGATCACTTAGGAGTCTGGAAGTGAGTCCATAGCTGAGATTTTGTCAGAGACATTGCTTGGTATCCAGTGAAGGGCTGAATTCTTTTTGGTATTTTTAATGAATCTGTTTGGGGAATTAATCAGTTGAGTAAAGTTTTATAGATTGATGGTGTTACAGCCTTTATTTTGAGTAGTCCCAGTTGTTAAAATGATAGAATATGATAGTTTATTGGGTCATGTTATCTGTGTTCAATGATAGTATATTTTCAGTTATGGAGGAATTAATTTTATCGTGGGATATAAACTGCAATTACACACAGTAACCAGTAACTTCTTTGCGTTAACTTTAGTAAAGAAAATTTCACCTTTGTCAAATTTGGGCAGAGTATGAGATTGTTAGGGAGATGTTGATGAATAATTAGGAATGGAGGAAAGGAGCAGGGAAAATATGTTGGGACAGCATTGGGGTGGCACAGAAGGGGTGGATTATTGACTAAGAAAGCATGGAACAGAAGCTAAGAGAAGGGCAGGTGAGTGTACTTGGAAGGAAAGCAAATGAACTTCAGCAAAAGAGGAAGGTGGTTATCTTTCTGTATTTACTTTGTAGGAATCTATATGCTAATATTTTCTGTAGAACTTTCTAAAGCTACTCATTCATGCTGCTTATGTTTTTTTTCCTAACAATTGGTTAATGTATCTTGTTTTTCTATATCTATATACATAAAGACATAAATGCACAAAGACATAAATTAAGGTGCACAAGGGACGCAGGAGGTGGCTGAATGTTCAGATTAGAGCATTATCAACAACCACCCAAATAGAAGAGGTAGTGCCTCAGAAGACAGCTATGTGGTACACTAAAGGAGAGAGCAATGTGAAACTGCTGGCTTAGGAAATTAAACACCCCAGGGAAGAATGTAGGGCAAGAGCACCAAAGGCAAGCAATGCAAACTGGCATGCGAGGCAGAAGGGATCCTGAATATTTTAGTGTATTTTTATCAAGAGTTGTATCAGTCAAGACTGTGTAAAGATTTAATTAAAATGAGCTGTGATGAGCCATCAGTGTGGATAAGCAGATAAGCCTTAGGCTCACAGAGGCCCTGGAAAAGGTGTTGGGGAAAAGACTTAATGTCGCACAACTAATTAATGCAGGTCAGCTTTTTAAGGAAGGAAAGCACATAGCCCAGTTGATTTTTCAGGCAGAATTTATAAATCTGTGGATTGGAAGGTCAGATCAACAGAATTTTTAATGAGATTCATGGATGTCAATGGATACTGCTAACAGGGAATAAACAACAGTAAACATTTTACCTAAAAGGAAATGACTCTTTGACAAACCTGCTAATTACTGCCCAGTCTCAGTCATTAATGTTGATGCCATGATTTTTTGCAAATATCCTAGCAGCAAAGATGAAGAGTGAGGGCATTCCTCAGTGCAGTGACAGAGAAACAATTAGGTTTTATAAAAAAGAACTCCTCACCCAACCATTGATTTCTCCTTATAAACTTTGTGGATTGGGGAAGGAAAAATAAAGCAGAGTGGCAGGGTCAGTACTGCTTTGGTATGCAGAAGGCATTATTTACAGCTGAGTGGCAATCTGTTTTATAGGTAATAAAGAAATAAGGTCTGAGAGGTCAGTTTCATATGGAGACTGAAGACAACATGCAAGTCGCTGAGACTAAAAGTGACAGTGAATTGATTGGAGGACCTTGGGTTTAGTCCGATAAAGAGTGGGACAAGACAAATGTCTGTCTTATCCCCCAGTTATTCCTTATGATACCAGATGTGCTTTCTTAGAGGATTAGGAGGAAACTTAAGAAACACAACTGCTTGCAGATTTTTATGGAATTCTACCCAAAATATTAGATGTTAGAAAACTTCAGGGAACTTAGATCAGCATCAGTGTTTGTGTTCCATCTGAATAAGTGAGTTTCTTTCCACTGGGGGGGGGGGGCTGTAACTGTGGCTACAAGTGAAGCTCAGAGAGACCAAATACTTAAGGCTGTAGGTCCACCCCACAGTAAATGATGTAGGAGAAAAATGGGAATACAGTGGCAAATAGAATAATAAGGCAACTAGACATATTGAGTGGAGAATAGGGACATTATTAAGGAAAACAGGGTTCATTAGAATGATGCCTCTCCTGCAGGTATTATCTGCAGTGAGGCAAATTAAGATGTCTCTCAAGGCCAAAATAAAAAATAAAATCCCAGAGGTTTGTGTTATATTTGTTTGAAGAGGAGAATAGGCAAAGACATGTTTAGAGCACGCAAAGAACTGGGTGGAGAGGATGGGTTTTGTTGGATTTGAGAAGGTACATAATGTCAGCTAATGTGGGACACCCCTGAAGGCCTGGGATAAACTTGAGCAAAAAGGGTTAGTTATGGAAAGAGGAGGTGGAGGAGTCAATGGGCCCAGTAACTTACGGGTAAGTAAAATGGTTAGAGACTCAGGGAAGTAAGCACCGTGATTGGGAGAATTTTTGACTTGGAGAAGAGACTACTGGGGAGATTATAGTAGGGGGCAGAAAAGGGAACCTGGTACATATTTTCAGCAGATGGTAAGCAAAAGGTGTTTTCAAGGTAAAATACATGACTAGAACATGGTTGGGAGTGGGAGACATAAGATCTTTAAAAGGATACAAGAGTTATAGAGAACTGAATGAGCCCATGAAGTTTAAGACGTATTTGTAAACTGCACAAATGCTGAATATGGTACCTAAAATCAAACATCAGTATTGTATTGGTAATAGGTACTAAGCTTAAGTACTGTTGAATTATCTGACATTGATATCAATCTTTGCTACTTTATAGAATGAAAATAATTAGCATCTTCACCTAAGCATTGCTGCATGTATTCTGTGTTGTAATTGCACATTTTTATTTAACAACATCAAGTCATTTCCTCCCTGGCTATGTAACTATATCTGTAGGGAAGAGTAGCATATCATGCTATTACTGCACATACATAAGCTGTACCCATGTGTGAATATGTATCTGCCTGGGAGAACCTTTTCTGTAAGGTTCAACCTGCATAAAGCCATAGTTCATGTGCTACTCTTGCCAATCTGGCTGTGCAATACAACAATTTACGTCAGGTACAACATGTACCAGAGGTGCAGTGGTGCAGTGGTTAGCATTGTTGCCTTACAACAAGAGGTTCACGGGTTCAATTCTGTGTGTGGAGGCTGCATGTTCTCCCTGCATTCATGTGGGTTTCCTCTGGGTGCTCCAGTTTCTTCTCACATTCCAAAGACATGCATCTGGAGCATTTCTCCCCAGGCCTCTGCTGAAAATGGGCTCTGCCCCTATTGGATTTTTCCTGTAAACAGATGTTAAATAAATAAATAAGCAAAATGTACTGTAGTTCCCCTTACATGTTAGGAAATGCAGCTATGAAGGGTATGATATGATGAGATTATTCTGTGGCCAGAGAGCTTCCTGCCTTGGCTTCTACCTATGTTTAGGCAAGTAAGATATTTAATTTAGTTCTTCTGCCTATGCTTTTTCCAAAGAAACATCTCTATCTAAGCCATTAAACTTGTTCTGGTACAGTTTATCTTTAGAAATAGTTGCCTTAAGATTCTTCTTTTTGGGGGGCAGTTTGTTCATCTCACATGTTTGAAAGTAACACTTATTAATTAACATGGCAAACAAATTCAAGGTTAAAGAAGAGGCATTCAGTCAGCAGGACTATTGAATGAATAATGACATTATATAGTTATTATTTTTATTGAGGGGGCTTTTGCTTACCTTTTTTCATTGTTTTAATAGTCTCAGCAGCCTTGTGCTCTGAATGTATGCTACTGAGTACACTCCCCCCATGGAATCATATCATTACTTTGCAAGACATGATGATATCATTGTCTAATTGTATACCAGTTGCATACAGTATACATGCTGAAAACAGCATTTTTATTTCAAAATATTGAAAATCACATTTTGCTAACTATTGTATTGCATTCCACAACCAGAATGCAGAGCTGACATATCCAGCCTATCCTCTAGTGGTTTCACCAGGTAAGTGAATGTTTTAATCTCTATCTTTAACTACTCCTATCCAAATGAGTAAAACATAAACCTAACATCTTCTTTAATTATATTAAATTTGAGACTGCATTGACTTAAAGAAACTCACTTTAAAATATATTTCTCATTTCACTGTTTCTTTCTGTCAGTGTGGTCCCATTCAACTGAATAAACAGAACTAGCAATTACAGGAAACAGTTTAAGCATAAGATCATGAAACAAGCAAAAGGCATATAGAAAACAGATCCCAAGGACTTGTCTTACAATGTTTTATAGGGAATCTGCACTAGATATCGCTAAAAAGTTTCACCTATCATATATAGAAGGTGCCTCTGTATCCCAGCAGGAAAGGTGCAATGTTTATAGTAGGAATACAGTAGAATGTAAAGAGTCATGTTTTTATCTATCTGTATTACCAGCTATTTTATGCATCTCCAAAACTGGACTCAAACCTCATAATGTGAGCAGTGAAGATGATTTCCAGTTATTTAAATTATTTAAGCAAAACAGAATGCAGAACTAAATATGTGAAGGAGTCACGGTGCTTGGTAAGAACTATATCAGCTGTATATATAAATTCTTTAGTGTCCATTAGACCCTTTAAATTCTTCAGACTTACCACAATCGAGTTCTGTTCCAGCAAACCCCACTGCCTTCAGAAGTTGCATTAGCCCAGGTTAGAGAAAATGCCAGTACAGAAGTTTCTACACTGGAAGTTTCAGTTTTATTTCCATGACATTAGAGTTAACCACCACTCCTTCCTACAGAGATATGATGATGGGTAAGGAAAGTATTACTGGCTCTTCTCTTTTCATCCCTCAAATATAATAGCCACTGGCTTCTTACTGCTTGTTCATGTGACTTTCAGGGTAATTTTTACTATCAGATCACCATCTAAAAGACAGTACATTATGATGAAATTAACTAACCGTTCAGTCTATCAGCTGGTTGCACCTTGATTGTTGAGCCACTGTAGATGATGATCTTAAATTACTTTGTAAAATTTAATCTAGTATCCTGAAAGACCAAACATCTGCATTATTCCAACAATATAAGAGCGAATTATCCAGCAAAAACAATTGTGTCTTTAAAGGCATAAAAGTGAGTTTTGAAAATGTTTTTTTTTTTTTTTTTTTATTTGAACCACAATTTATTTTTCAAAGTGTCAGGACTCACAGGATTGAGTCTGGTACTTCTGACTGGGTGCCTTATTATTTGAAAAGAACTCTAGGTGACAGTACCCCTAGCATGTGGAAGACAGCACACCTTATCCCTCATCATAAAGGAGGGTAACTTATCCCTCTTTATAAAGGAGGGGCATTCATAGATAATTCCTCTTCATAAAGAATTAACCATTGTCAAGTTTCTGTCCTTGCTCCTCAGCAAATGTAATGCAAAATGCAGTACACCTAGAAGTCCGCAGGATGATGCCACAATACAAATGAAAAATGATTGACCCTAACAAATGGCTTAGCTTCTGGTGTCAGTGCAAGGGGATCCAATATCTGCAGCCTGAGAAGACATAGTCGACAGGCCACGCTGCTTTACCACAGATGATCTTCACCTGTCTCGTCTAGGCTTTTAGATACTGGCAAAGGCATTAGCCACCCCTACTGTGCCTTTTTTTAGGGAGTGTCAAAATAACCAACCTCCCAACATAACAAAATCCTCTCTAGATAAACTCAAGGTACTGCTGCTGAATGCTATGAGTCTAAACAAGAAACCGCATGCCTCACTTTGGATGATGATGACATCAGTGCAGTCACCAAGACATCGTTCAAAGACATGGAAAACACTCTGGCCATATAAGGCTACAGTTCCTTCCATATATTCAGGCCATAAACTGTGTGTGAAAGAACTGGAGGAGGATGGGTATCCATCTTCATTACAGATAAGTACACCGCGAGACTGGTAAAACAGCATGACTCTCTTGAGCTACTCCATATCCAATTAACTATAGGTAAAGCCCCCTACTACATCTTTGCTAGCTATAGGTCCCCCACCTTGAAACAGGAAAAGCATACCACATTCCTGAACTTAACTGGAGTCACTTGCAATGCAGCCCAATACCTTATTCTTGGGTGATTTTAATTATCCTACCATTAACTGGGAAATACAGACAACCACAAACATGCTGGCTTAGATGTTTTGGGACTTTGTCAGTGCAAATGCTCTGGAACAGCTAGTCAGCACACCCACAAGAGGCTGAAATGTCCTGCACATAGTATTCACTTAACATGGGAGAGCATTGCACCCCCCCCCCGCGTGATGTAATCCCTGGTAAGATCAAACCATAAATCAGTCTCGTTCAATGTAGTTATATGACCAGATACCCCATCAAGCTCAAAAATGCTTAAGAATTTTTTTAAAACAAATTACCTTACCTACTAAGTGTTGGATGAAGAGATTTCAAAGCCCCTCAAACACAGATAACATGGACTCCTATGCAGGCATACACCAATGCCCTGTATAAATACTTAAGCAGTTGTATAGACTCAGCAAATTGGCTGTACCTGACTGGATTAAAACCAGGTCTTGCTGAAAAAACAAGCCACCCTGGGTGGACTCCTCATAAAAACAGGCTGTACAACAACAGAAAGAAACTAATGCCCAAGACCAAGAAGGAACTTTCTCAGCAGAGGAAGAAATCCCTCCCTAGCTTAAACAGGCAAATTAGAGATCTTGCCAAGTCTTCCAAAGCTATTTATTAAGCAAAAATAGCCTCCCTAGCTAAGGATAATCACAAGGCATTCTTTATCTTCATCTGAAATCTTAAGGGAATACCCAGCTATGCACTGAACTGGTTGTGGATGGCACCACCCATACTCAGCTGGAGATAATAGCCAACCTGCTAGCTGACAGATTTGGAGAAAACTTCACCCCCTTGTCCAATCTTGTCATCCCCAAAGTACACCTGCCACCATTCCCTAGCCTATTATCTCAAGAGAGTAGGTCATCTTGGTGCTCTCCAAGGTCAAGAACACGGCATCAGTGAGACCAGACAACATCCCAGGTTGCCTTTTAAACAACTTAAAACAGGACTTATCAGACCCACTTGGATCCTTGTTTAACCACAGCCTAAGAACTGGCTATGTTTTGGCAGAATGGAGGACAGCAACAGTAATCCCTCTGCACAAAGGGGGGCCATCAACTGACCCTGGAAATTATAAAACAGCAATGGGAGCAGCTTTTGCTTCAATGTACAGAAATCTATTTATGGGACATTTTGAAGTACAATTCTTTTATAGAATGAATTTTTTTAGAAGTAATGTAGTAGAATACTACCGTTATATAGATGATTTCATTTTTTATGTGAAGGTGGAAAGTCTAGTGTAAATAAATGTATTCATGACCTAGATCACAATAATTTTGGAATCAAATTTCACGGTGCACAGTGTGGGGAAAGAGTAACATTCTTAGATGTGAATTTAGAGACAGAAGGAGACAAGGTTGTTACTTCTGTTCATTATAAATGTGATGGAGTAAATAACTTTATATATGGGACCAGCTGCCATCCCTCCCATTTAATATCTGCCCTTCCTTATAATGAACTGTTACTTATTTCAAGATTAACTAGTGATAGAAAGAAAAAGAGAGAGAAATTGAAGAAATATATAATAAATTTATAAATAGAGCTTATAGTGTAAAATGTGTAGAGCAGGCTAAAAATAGCCTTATGTTAGGAAGTCAAGATAAAAGATTAGTGGAGTATAAAGGTAGATCAGATAGGAATAAAAATAATAAGCCAGTGGATAAAATATTTTTTGTAACTACTTATGGTGCTTATACGGAACAGTTGGTTAAAATAATCATGACCCATTGTAACTATTCAATACAGGATCCCTTTTTGGGAGAATTATTACCTCAAAGACCTATGGTGTCATATAAACGGGGGAAAAGTATTAAAGATATGTTGGTGCATGCTCAGTTTAATTTTCCTACAATAAGGTTGAATATACCTATATCAAATTTAGGTTTTTGAGCTTGTGGACATTGTAGTATATGTAGTCATACAGTATGTGCCTTTAATAATATAAATGGACAAAAATTTGATTTGTGTGACAGTTTCAGATGTTTGACAGAAGGAATTATCTATGTACTTAAATGTGAATGTAATTTATTTTATATAGGGGAATCTAAACGGAGTTTTTGTGTTAGATTTTTAGAACATTTAAGAAATAGTAGAAATGAAAAGGTGGAAAGCCCATTAGGATTACATTTTAAAATGTATCACAATAGTGATGGGAGTAAATTAGAGGGTACTATTTTGGAAAAAGTGCTCCGTGAAAGGGGCATGTGTTTAAAAAGTAAACTACAATGTAAAGAAGCACTTTTTATTTTTAAAATTTAACACCCTGCATCCTAATGAGTTGAATAGAGAACTTAATTGGAAATGGTTCTTGTAATGAGTTGTTCTTAATTGTTTTATTGACTTTGTTTTAATATATAAATGAAGTGGAAAATTGGTATGGTTGTACTCTGTTAAAGGCATTTGCTGAGGCGCTAGAGAGAAGTCAAGTTTGTGCTGATAAGCTACTACTCAAATACATTTCTTTACTTTCTCTTGTTGTCTGAACTCAAAAAAGGTCACATTAACTTTAACTCCATGTTCGACCATCTCAGAGTCTGTAACTTCCTTACTTCTGCAAAACGGATGCTGATCCCTTAGTACTATTTTCTTATAATACCACTCATCAGAAAAGAGTGAGTAATATACTTTTGAGCCTTTTTATATTGCTACAATAAGCAGTTTGTTACCTTGGTTCATAGGTTCATAGGTTGGTACTAGGCTATCAGCCCTAGAGCCTATAGAAGCCTAGCCATAACAATTCCCTGGCTATTTCTTCCCACACTATTCACTTCCCTGGACCCCTGTCTAGCAGGGCGACTGACATGATCCTCGGGGTGAATTTCCTTTCTTCCATCCAATCGTCAAGGTTCCATTTGAAGAGGGCCAAAGAGGCACTCTGCTTGACATGTATGGGCAATCTATTCCAGAGTCTGGGGAGTCTCTGGGTCAGGAACCTATCCCTCCAGCATGTTTTGTTTATTGTGATGACATGGTTTAGATCCCTGGAGCGTGTGGCTCTGAGGGATTGGGATTTCTTTAAGTGTAGCATGTCCAACAGCTCTGGGTTTGATATGGCCTTGTATGTTAAGCAGAGATCGCCTCTGAGTACATGATATGCAACAGAGTTTAGCTGGAGATTTTTAAGGCGGTCAGCATAGAGCATCTGCTTTAGGCCTGTGATTCTTTCAGTGAGGTATTTCTGCAGCCTTTCCAGTTGTTGCAGATATCTTGAGAGGTACATACCAAATGGGGCACTGTATTCTATAATAGGTCTAATGAGGGATGAGTACAGTGGGACAATGACCTCCTTTTTTCTGGATGAAAAGCCCTTAGTGATGATGTGTGCTACATAGAAGGATTTCCTGACTGTTGTGGCGATGTGGTTATTGAAGGTGAGACCACTGTCCACCTGTGTCCCTAAGTCTCTTATCACACTTTCGGTGTTTAGTGTACTGCCACTTATATGGTAATTCACGGATACATGTTTTTTCCCAAAGGGGATAACTATACATTTCTTGGCATTGAGCTTGACCCCATGGCTCTGGCACCAACCATCTGTTTCTTTAAGGCCCTTTTGTAGAGTATCCACATCATTTAGGGATTCAATAATGGCTCCCAGTTTGCAGTCATCTGCGAACTTTGTTAGCCAGAGTCCCTTAGTGTTGGCCTGTACTTCAGAGAAGTAGATGCCAAACATGAGCGGTCCCAGGACTGAACCCTGAGGTACTCCACTTGTCACTTGTCTGGAGCTGGATTTGGAGTTGGCAACTTTTACAGTGTGGGTTCTATCAGTAAGCCAGTTAGCAACCCATTGGGTGACGTAGGGATTAATGCCCAGCTTAGTAAGTTTATCTATGATTCCAGAGTGGGAGGTGGTGTCAAAGGCCTTGGCAAGGTCTAGATAGGCTGTGTGGACCACCTTACCCTTGTCCATGGCTCTGGAGACTGATTCGAAGAAGTCAATCCGGTTCAGGAGACAAGATCGGCCCTTCACAAACCCAAACTGGGTGGGGTCCAGAGTTTGAAGGTTGCCAATGTCTTTATTTATAAGTTCCATGATAATATGCTCCATGGCCTTGCAGATAAGGCTCGTCAGACTGATGGGACAGTAGTTTCTGGGATCCAAGGTGGATCCCTCCTTATGGAGTGGGATAACTGTAGCTCTGCGCGACTCAGTGGGCACGAAACCTGAGGTGAGGCTATGATTAAACATGACACTTCGGTGAGGTGCCAGTTCATATTGTAGTTCATGTAGTACACAGCCCGGGATGTCATCTGGTCCCATGGATGCTGTATTCTTAGCTTTGGAGAGTGCGTTTTTTACAAACAGTTCTAGTTAATATAGATCAAGCATCTGAACAGCGTGTGAGTAGAACTTGAACAAGTCAATGTAAACCAAACACAGGAATACAGGCAACAAGCTTAATATTTTCTCAAAGGAATACTAACATTTTTAAAGTAAAAATCACTTTCTGAGATAAATTCTAACGTGTTTCAAAGAATACCAAAACTGGCAAATCTGACTACTGCAACATGGTTAATTGTAGGAGTTCAAGTCTAAAAACTTGTTCTCTGTGTAAATCACTTACACTAGTGTCAGCCTACTTTATAGACAAGCCTTACACCAAAGTAAGTCATTTACAATAAAAACACATAAAATGTCTCTAAAACAGGAAACACTTAGCCTTATAGGTTCATGTGTTCATGTGTTAATACTAGGAAATCTGTCTGCAGACTATTGCAAGCCTAGGCAACAACTAGACAGTGACCAAAGGTGAGAATCAAACACTGTACCCTGTATCTGTGAGATAAACACCTTAATCATTATGCCAACCCCTAACCCTATAGTATTCCTATTTCTGTCTATAACAGAAGCACACTGCATTTTGTAATGTTTGTGGTGTATTTACCTACCCTCTGTGTACCTTTAGCTTAATATCTACACACTGATCAAACAAAATATTGATATTAGTTTATTTTGTACATTGGTTGTGTTCAGACCTAGATATGCAATTCGTTCATAACTTTTCACGTATTCATTTTTGTATTCTGGCCAACAATTTTATAATACTGCTGAAATTTAATGTGTACAATTACAGTGGAAGCCCATCATGGTACTGAAGATCAGTTCAATGAAGGATTTTTGCTGCAGAGAAGTAAATCAAAAAACTTTTCCTTGAAAGTTGCATATTGTAAATTTATATGAAACCTTCATTCAATTTACTTGACAGTTGAATGTTGGTGGTGGTGTTATGTTTTTTTAACTGTAAGACAGTTAATATTTCATTCAGTAGAAATAGGAAGCATATTGGAAACCATATAATGTTGTATCGGTACTGAGCATCTGTTGTGTACTTCTATTTTGTTTAATCAGTTGTATTCAGAATTTTTACTGTATTTTGCTTTGTTGGAGCTTTTCTCCTCGGGCCTTCACTGAAAATGGGCTCACTGGGCCCAGTGGACTTTCCCAGTCAACAAACTGGAAATAAATAATAAATAAATAAATAAATAAACACATTACCTGATCCTTCTGAAAACTGAACTAGACAGAAACTGTGCAGTAAATACATTTGAAGGAAACAAATACCAAAGGCCAGATTTATGCTGCTTTCACAAAAGTTGAAAGTCAGAAAAACACTGTACATTTCATAACAGAAAGTGAAATTTCAGCAAAAAAATTGCTGACATACATTTTATGTGAATTAACGCTAAAATGTACAATCTTACATAAACAATGTAATGCATACAAACTGCTTTACTACATATGTTGAAAACAAGTGCATCCCAAATTGCTTTGATGTAAAGCATGAACCAAAATTATGTTATTTGCATCCCAGATAGCCTTGGTGTGTATATTAAATAAGTGATGACAATACAACAGCATTCAAAACTTAAATACTGTTCTCTTCAAGCTGGATCATGACAGGATCCTATCACAAGACCTTCTTGGATCAGAATTTACAAATGCATAACCAACCAAAATTTTCCACACGTCTGTCATATCTGTTTCTGCTGTAAGTAAGGCATAATATTCAAGCATAATAGTTTGAAAGTCATTGGGCTAGGCTCTCTCTTGGAGAAATACCCTTTTGTTTGGTATCATTCCAGATTTCTCCCTCTTATACTCTTTGTCTACATCTTTTGCTAATCTGTGGATAAGTTATAAGCAAGTAAATTTCCTTATTTATAAACACAGCTGCTGAGGGTCATAAAAGCATGTTTAACTAGTACCATCTACAGATGTCATCAGCCTGATTTTTTACACTTTTTCAAGTATTGGCTTCCTTTCCCAGACTCAGATTGGCAGCTTCAAAAACAAATCCATATTTCTTTCCCCTTAGTATGTAGACAACGTATGCAACAGACATATCCAATAATGAGACACAAGCCATAGTCTATATTTGACACATATAAATTCTGCTTCTAAACAAAGCTTTATATTTAATATAGATTGGTACTAAGTGGTGAAACACTTACAAATAGTGAATGAAAAGTACTTAATACAAATATTTAAAACAGATTTTATAAATATATTCATTTCTATAGTTGAGTCTCGTATGTTTACTTGATTTAAAATATATATTAAATGAGTAGATGAATCAATTACAAACAAACCTTTTACATCTGCAGCTACAATTTGGTCTGTCAGCAAAATACAAGTCTATAATTAAGGCCTGTTTATATTAATTATAGAATCAAAATATGGCAAATCAGCAGCCTATAAAAGCTGAGAACAAATTAACAAAAACAAAGGAAGTTCAAATGTATCCATTTATAACAACTGCAGACTTATTATTTACACATTTAAGCTTTCATGATACATTCAACTCTTTGTTACCATAGAAGTACTACACAACTTGAAAGTTTAGCTGTTTTAGTAATAAACCTGATGCTATTAAAACAGATATATCTGAGCTTTTTTTTTATTTGTCAATATAAGGAAAGTTTTTGACTCTGCAGACCAGCTTCTCTACTCAGTAACCTGAATAACTAATGAATATTTTAATATACTGGTCACCTTATGGATTCAGAGCTACATCACTGACAGGCAGTCTCTTATAAAAATTCAGAAGTCTTCCCTACTTCAAGTTGCCACCATGGTGCAAAGGTTTTAGGCCTTGAATGTACCAATGAGAATTCAAATCTGCTTAGTGTCCTGGGTACTGTAGGAACTAGCTAAAGTTATATGAAAATGAACGGCTGATGCCAAATAATCACTCCTGGGGGTGAGAATCTGATTTTTCCTGCCACAAGGATGTCAGCAGGGGGAAGACTGACAAATACAGTTGCATGCACATAGGGGTTAGAAAGGACAAGAATGCCAAATAAATGTATGTACGTGTGCATCTCCTCCTCTTCTCCTGAGTGTCTCTGGGTACCAGGTACAGGGATGGACAAACGGGCCATGAGGGGATTAACGGTCTTGTTCATAATGAGGGCACAGGGGACAAATATTTTACTAAAATGCATCTTTCTACTGCAAGGAAAATAACTGTGGGAGTGACTCCAAACTTACTCCTTTGTCTGCTACTTTTCTTACTCATATTCACTTCCCTGGTGACATCTGTATATGGGCATGACACTCTACGTATATGACTTATTTCTCCTAAATCATATAATCACTTCCCTGGTGACATCTGTATATGGGCATGACACTCTACGTATATGACTTATTTCTCCTAAAAGGCTATGCCTCACAGACTGCACTGTTGAGCTGTAATATTTTTATAGTCTCGATTTGTTTCTATATTTTTTTAAACAGTTGTCTTTTTAGAGTCTAAACTTGGAACTCAATTTTTATTTCTATAAAGAAAAAAGTCACCTGTCTCTGCTGGTCTATTTTTAAGATTGCCTAGCGTTTATGCATCTACCCCATAGACAATAAGACAGTTGTAACATATTACAGCTCCTCTTGTCATTTTGGGGAGACAGACAGGGATGGTGATATTTCAATGGGGATATCCGGGCTGCTACATGAGCAGCGGTCAACCTTTCCCATTGGCTCAGGCTGCATCAGGTGACTGGGTAATTGAGATAGCATGACTCTAAAGAAAAAAAAAACTCCTGTGGATGAATTTTGATGGTCGTGCAAGCATGGGATAAATTGATTTTTTACTATTTTTAATTAACTTATTCAAGCCTATAGTGCATTTTTTATACTTCCATTTAACATCCATAACTACTTATAATGTCCAGACATTTTGTGGGGTCTGGCTTCTTTAACTGACTCACTAGTTAATAATAGGCAGTATTAGAAAGGACAGGGTGTCAGTAACAAAATAGCATTAAGATTGTTAATCTAGGATATCCTGCATTTGGGAAATTAATCACTATCACTTATTATTCATATTTACATTCATATTTTCATAACATAGATACCTCCGTTTTATTGTATTGTGTGAGACAGAAAAAAATATAGTGCCAATGTCCATTTACAGTACACAACACTATGCTGAAGGTATTGATAGTAATTAGCTAGCTTTGTAGTCTGTGTTAACAAAGTTGTGAGTATGCTGCAATATATTTAAGTAAAAATACATTTTGTGATCTGAGTTACTTATGTGATATGTGTTACTCAATGAGATGGTTACAACAGCTGAATAAGATCTCATTAAGTTATTATTTATCTGTAGATCCCGAATGTTTTGGCCATGTGTGGGTTTAGAATCCATTTGGAAAAAGCCATTAGATTTTACAGAATTTAAGTCTTAGTTATCTTTATCATGCAGATGTATAAATGAAGAAGTATTAATAAGATAGTTATGAATGCGCATAATAAAACTGGTTTGTAGTATTAATCAAAATGTAACCATAAAGAAATTGATTCTGTTCGGTTGTTGGTAAAGAGGGAGACCAATACGCACTGATACGCAAAGCACAATCGCTGTACTATAGTTGAAACTAACTTTCTCAGAAGTAGATTTTATATTAAGCGAATTTATTTGAAATCCATCTGTAACTAATACTATAGTTTAATGGGGTCTATATTATAACATCGAAGTCTTACAACTTTCAATGTTATAATATGGAACCCAGTAGAGCGAATGCTGGAAATAGTGAAGCTGCAGAACACCGAATACTTTCCTAGGGAAAGTATTTGGTCGGCCGTTTCTGCAGCTTTGCTATTTCCTCGACTGTGGAGCGAAGGTTACAGACCGGGTTAAGGTAAGTGTGTGGATGAAGGTGAGTGTGCAATTGGGCATGGGTTTGGTGAGTTAGGGTTAGGCCGTGGGTCAGGTAAGTGTGCGATTATGTGGACGTGAGGGTTAGGGTGGGGTAGGTGAGTTATGGTTGGGAGCGGTTAAGGTGAGTGTGCGATAGTGATGGACCTTAGGGTTAGGGTTGGGTTAACGTAAGTGGATTGCTAGTGGTATATGTATGGTTTAGTGTAGGGTTTTGTGAAGTGTGTGTGTGGATTATTTATTTTGGTGTGCTTGTGTTGTGTGTATGTTTGTTGGAACAGCAAATGTTTTCCCTGGGAAAAAATTTGCTATTCTGACTGTTCAGTTATCTGGTGTTTTGCTCTACTGGGTTCGATATTATAGCATTTGAAGTTGTAAGACTTCAATGTTATAATAAAGACCAGTTTAATGACTGCATCTCTGCTGCTGGGAGGATTAGTTCTCTTAAAATTATATTATGTGTTGAAGGAAATATGTCCACAAGTTTCGAACTACAACCACATGCGTTTTTTTCTTCTGAACTAGTTAATGACAATTAATTTTTTCTTAATAAGGTTTCATGCATTAGTCAAGAACAGGTTAGTATTTTTCCATGACATTTATCTAAGTTAAAGCTATCAAGCAGGTTTCTTTTTTAATGTACATTAATGAAGTCTGTAAATACAGTCTTCAAGAGCTATTTATTTCAGATGAGTTCACTGGGTTCAGCTATGCCCCAAGCTATAGGCCCATATTTTCTAGTACATAAAATGTTTGCCAGGGATGGCTTCTATTTAAACTTGACCTATACCGCACACACACACACACACACACACACACACACACACACACACACACACACACACACACACACACACACACACACACACACACACACACACACACACACACACACACACACATATATATATAACCAGGACAATGCACTTGAGCTACTCTTTTTTCAAATTACCATAGGCAAAATCCAGTACCACTTTCTTGCAAGCTATAGGTCCTCCTCTATGACCCAGGAAACCCATACCATGTATTTAAAGTTATTGGAAACACTCAGCATTCAACCCAATGCCATATTCATGGTTGACTTTAATTACTCCACTATTAATGGGGAATTCTATATAACACCAAAGTACAGGCACAGAGATTTTTGTATTTTGTAAACACAAACACCCTGGACCAGATTGTCAGTACACCAACCAGGAGTGCAACCATACTGGATCTTGCCCTCACTAATATGGGAGAGTGCTGCACACCCCTTATGGTAATGACTTCTCTGGTAAGGTCAGAAAACAAAATGGTCTCCTTTAAAAGTAAAAATAAACCTGGACTCCCAGCTAACCCTGGAATATTCAGTAAGTACTTTAATGCTAACTTCCTGCCATTAAGTCATAACCTGACAAAATCGGAAGACCCCATAAACCCTGATTACATTGCTACCTATGCAGACCTGTTCACAGAAACCCTATATAAGCATGTTAATATCTGCAAAGAGGCAGCTGCACCCACCAGGAAGAAGTGCAGATCTAACTCAAAAACAAACCACCCTGGTAGAATCACAAAATCAATAGGTTGTATAACAGAAACAAGAAAATCATGGCAAAAGTTAAGAGATGCAGCACCCAGCAGGATAAAAGCACTCTCATCAAAATAAACAAACAACTCAGAGGACAAATAAACTCTACCAAAGCCAAATTTGAGGTAAATTTGGCCTCCCAGGCCAAGGACAACCAAAAGGCATTCTTTAGCTATGTCCGCAACCTCAAAGGCAATAAACAATTGTGAGCAGATCTTATTGTAAATGGAACCACCTATATTGAGTGTATAAATATTTGTGAATTGATGAGGGATCAGCAATAAAACATGAACAAATGCGAATAAAACTTAGTAAGGAATACTTTAGATGACTTGAATTAATCCTGAAAACAGTGTTGACATCTAGGAACAAAATCCAAGCTATAAACCAATTTGCTCTTCCTGTCCTAACTTACAGTTTTGGAGTGATTGACTGGCCCCAATACGTGTTGCATAAATTAGACAAGAAAACAAGAAGGATGCTTCATGCTCACCAAGTGATTTATAAAAATCCCTGTATACCAAAAATATATATTCCCCATTCTGAAGGAGGGATGGGCCTCCTTAAAACTGATTACATGTATAGATCTGCAATCGTGGGACTCCACACGTCTGCTGACCTCACAATAGCCAAATGTAGTGAAAGTTTTGAAACATGAGGAGAGTAAATCTAAGATGACTTCTCTGCTTAATCTAGCAGAAGCATATCGGCGGGAAGCAGGAATGGAAATCAAACCTCAAGTAGCTAAAAATCAGGCAGCAACTAAGTGTGCTAAAAAACAAAAGAAAGAATACAAGGTGAAGGACCAGATGAGAAGGCAAGAAATGTGGAAAATGCATAAATATAGTTACAAGTATAGAAAACATCTGGAAGAACCTCATGTTGATTAAGGACAGGCAAGTTCAAACCAAGACATGAAATGTTAATATTGGTGGCCCAAGATAGTAGGCTACATACACACTGGTTTACAAAGTCCATTGAACATGTGGTAGAGACAGAGAAATATAGGTTTTATAAAACCGAATTGGAAACAGTCGCATACCTCGTTGCTGGTTGTGACTTACTAATGACAGTAGGACTTATACTGAAAGGCATAATAATATGGCAAGACAATTGCAATGAGGATTGTGCAAAATTATGGTATTGAAATGGCTGAAAAACACTGGAAACATGAGCCACAAAGCATCATAGAAAATGATGAAGTTTGCATCACATGGGATCATCCATAACCAACAATTCAAAAGATGGATGCTAAAAAACCAGATATAGTGGTCCATGAAAATAAGACAAAACTAGTATTGATCATTGAAATTGTTACTCAGTGACTACAGTGTCTTGTGTAAAGAGAGACACAAAGTCATAAAATATCAGGATCTGCAGGCAGAAATGAGAGCAATGTGGAAGAAAGATAGCCGGATAGTTCCAGTAGTAGTATGAGCAAAGGGTCTTATAAAAAAGAATCTACAATCGTATTTAGATATGTCGCCAATACAAGTAACCCCATACGAATTGCAGAAGGAGTCATTACTGGGCATATTGTGGGTGCTGCAAAGAACAATTTTGGCTGACATCAAAGATTGAAACAATACTATTTTCATGACCTTTAATCGTACTTTGACTTAGGAATGGGGTCCATTCCCGTCATGGTATTACAAGCCCAAATGATTTGGAGAAATTAAAAAAGAGAGAAGCCAGAAAATATAGCAAACCTACTGGCTGATA
The DNA here is from genome assembly GCF_019279795.1 of Protopterus annectens. Classification (NCBI taxonomy): domain Eukaryota; kingdom Metazoa; phylum Chordata; order Ceratodontiformes; family Protopteridae; genus Protopterus; species Protopterus annectens. The sequence continues at coordinate 1,325,484,823 of NC_056741.1, read as the reverse complement.
AATTTAGCTTCAACTTTACCCTTCTCTCCCTCAACTTTCCCTCAGGAAATATTATCGAGCTCCCTCTGCTATCATTAGGGAACAGGTCCTTAATGTTCTCTCTAAGGCCAAGAACACTGCATCAGTGTGCTCAGCCAATATCCCAGGATGCCTTCTAAATAGCATGAAATATGACCTATCAGGCCCTCTGGAATTGCTATTTAACTGTAGCCTCCAAACAGACTTTCTGCATCATGAAGACAGAACAGCAGCAGTCATCCCTCTGCACAAAGGTGAGCCATCTACAGACCCTGGAAACTGCAGACGTGTAAGTCTCACTAGTCTTATATGCAAAGCCATGGAAAGAATTATCATGGAAATGATCAATAATGACATAATAAACCTACAGACACTGGATCCAACCCAGTTTGGTTTCATTAAGGGCAGGTCATGCCTACTCAACCTGCTGGACTTCTTTGAGAAAGTCACCAAAGCAATGGATGAGGGCAAAATGGTTTACACTACATATCTTGACCTGGCCAAGGCATTTGACATAATACTCCACTCAGGCATTGCTGACAAACTCAAGAGGTTAGATACAAACCCGTATTTCATCCGATGGATACTCAGCTGGATCACAGACAGTACCTGGAAAGTTAAAATTGGAGTGTTCACCTCTACAGAGAGGCAGTCACAAGTGGAGTCCCTCAGGAATCAGTCCTCAGGCCACTCCTTTTTGGCATTTACTTCTCTGAAGCCAAGGCCAATGTCAGTGGTCTCTGGCTGACTAAATTTGCAGATGATTGCAAATTAGGAGCTGTTATTAAACTCCACCCTAACACAAATGTTCTCAAAGAAGGGCTGACACAGACAAACAACTGATGTCAGAGCCACGGACTAAAACTAAATGCCAAGAAATGCATAATATTATCCTTCAGGAAGTCACACACCCCTGGTAACTGTCATATTAACAAGACACCCCTTAGGGTTAACTCAGTAGTCAGAGATATGGTGACACACATAGATAGTAATCTAGCCTTTGACCATCACATGTCTACAGTAGTGAGGAAGTAATTCTATGTAGCACAACTTATAAGCAAAGTTATGGCATCTAGGTCCAAGGAAGTCATTGTTCCACTGTATTCGGCATTCATCAGACCTATCATTGAGTACAGTGCCCCCTTTGGTATGTACCTAACCAGGAATATCCAACAAATAGAATGTCCACAGAGGTTCCTCACTAAAGGAATACAGGGCATAAGTAAAATGTCCTATGCAAACTGCCTCAAGGCCCTATCCCTGTATTCTGTCTTCTAACAGTTGTTGAGGGGAGATCTATGCCTTGCATACAGGGCATTGTCAGACCCCAGTCTGATGGACCTCCTGCATATCAGCAAAACAAACATAATCAGAATTACCCATTCTAAAGACTTAAACCTTGTCTGTGATATAAATATGACCTGCTGGACAGGCAGGTATGATTCCGGAGACTACCCAGTCTCTGGAACAGGCTCTCCATCCATGTGAAGCAGAGTTCCTCCCTAACTCATTTCAAGTGTAACTTGTAGAATTGGATGGTGGACAGGAAATTCATCCCTGGCTTGGCACCTTTGTCTCCAATAGACACAGGTAACCTGTAAATGGTTCATCTCCCAGGCCCCTGCTTGTAAATGTTTCATCTCCCAAGCCCCTGCTTACACTTATCAAGGGTACCAGAACTTGTCAGAGATTTGGGATGGATGGCTAGGCTTTAAAAGGCCCTTATGGTCATTAGCCTAGTAAACATCTATGAACCTATGAACAAAAAATAAGAAGACAAAGGGTGGAAGTAGAAAAGAGGAGTTGTAATGAACAAGTTAAAAAATAGAAACTGAAGTTGTGGATTATCTGTGAAATGAAAGATTTAGTGTAGAAAATCCAACTTTGGTAATATCACAGCATGATAGAACAATTAGTCCCCAAATTAAGGAGAAAGCAGGAGAATGGGAACTATTTGATCAGTTGCCATATGAAGATACTTTAGACCCTTCAGTACGAAACCAACACAAATGTTTAGTTGGAGTTGCCCAGCAAGCAAAGGAACAGGAAACAGTGGCAACTCTAAAGCAATCAATGATGTGGAGAGATAGGCTAGTGAGTTCCCATATGAAAGAGCTACGGATGACACAAGATGAAGCTGAGGAGAATATGTCACAGGAAGATGTTCTGGAACTTTCTATAGAATGGAAAATAAATAAAAAAATAAAAATGCCCACAGGAAATGGAAAACAAAAAATGTGCCCTTAGTTTAGCAGAAAATGATCTAAGGGAAGAGTTGTTTGGATAGACATATTAAGATAAATGAAAGAAATAGATTACAGAAAGTCAATCAGATCCAAAATGTTAGAGTTATAATAAAACAAATAAACACAGTAATCAAGCCTATTCACAGAAATTTATGTGATATTAATCAAGACTATTCACAGAAACACATGTGATATAACAGAAGCAAATAGGATATATTACTGTGCAGCTAAATTAATAATATATAGTCTTACCACAAAAACACACAGCAATAAGGAAAAGTAAGGGAAGAAATCAAATGCCATCACAGAAGGATCCCTGATGACCCAAAAATTTTTATAGAGAATTAGGAAACTGTGGTGGTGGTGCTGCGGTAGCGTTGTCACCTCACAGTATGACGTTGTCCTGTTCGATTCTCAGCTAAAGCGTCTTTTGTGTGGAGACATGCGTGAATGGGCGTACCTTCATTGAAGGTTGTGCATCAGAGCTGGCAACTCTGCACGTAAAAATCTACTGCCAATCATTAGTGGACCGGAGTTCCGCTGTGGCGACCCCTAACTGGGAAAAAATGAAAGACACAACAAGGAAACAAGGAAAAATGAGTAGAAATACTATCAAAACAGATGAAATAGACACATTTTGGAGAAATATCTTTGAAGACCCTGTGGAATATAAAGATGCTGAATGGAGAGAAATAGAAGAAACTGTAAGAAGTTAAAATATATAGGATATGAAACAGGGATGAAATAACAGCCAGAGAAATTGAAACAAAATTAAGAAAAGCTCCTAAATGGAAATCCCCAGGCCCAGATGCAGTAGCTAACTTCTGACTAAAAGTATTGACTTCTTTACATGAAGATTTAATCCTGAGTAAGAACAATTTATATGTGCAGTCAGAACAGACACCAACCTGGTTAACAACAGGAAATATGGTAGCCCTCCTTAACAGAGAAAATGCAAGCTATCCTAAAAACTATAATGTCTTCACTCAGATGTGACCATAAGGCAGAATTTCTTGACATAAACATTAAATCTGGGGACCCAGCAAAACCAAAAACCTTTAGAAACTATTCCAAGGCTAACCTCTCTCGACTTAGTGACACCTTAGCTAAATTCCAAGCACCCTCAAACCCAGTAAAAACCATAGCATATGCTGAACTATTTACAAAATCTCTGTACAGCCATATCGATAGTTGTGCCCACTTATATTAAAAAATAAGACAAACTCAAGAGACAATCCACCCTGGTTGAATCACAGTAGCAATCATTTATACAACAAAAGAGAACAAAATCTTTGTCAAATATAGGAGGAACAAAACCATATATACTAAAAGACCCCTGACCAATCTAAACAGGCAACTAAAAGGATTAATTAATACTTCAAAAGGTAACTTTGAAGAAAAAAATAGCTTCTGAGGCAAAGGAAAACGACAAAGCTTTCTACAGCTATGTCTGTAACCTCAGGGGAAATATGCAGCAATGAGCCAAACTTATGATAAACGGCATCATCCACACTGAACAAGAGGCCAGTGCCAATCTTTTGGCTGACAGGTTCAGCTCAAATTTCTCCCCTCACTCACCTGTTGATAGTCCAAAGAAAATACCATATACCACAGTCCTCCCAACCATTACTAGGGAACAGGTCATCAATGCACTTTCCAAGGCCAAAAACAGTGCATTGATAGGCCTTGATAACACTCTGGGATGCTTAATAAATAGCATGAAAATGACCTTTCTGGTCCACTTGAATCACTTTTCAACTGTAGCCTACAGTCAGGTTTTGTGTCCAAGGAATGGAAGATGGCTACAGTCTTTCCCCTGCATGAAGGAGGTCCAACCACTGATCCAAGTAACTACAGGCCCATAAGTCTGACCAGCCTTATGTGTAAGGCCATGGAAAGGATCATCATGGACATGATAAATGAGGACATAGATAACCTGCAACTCTGGAACCATCACAGTTCGGCTTTGTTAAAAGAAGATCATGCCTATTACATTTGGTGGACTTTTTGAGAGGGTCACTAAAGCTTCGGATGAAGGCAAGACTGTGTACACAGTTTACCTCAACCTGGCCAAGGCTTTTGATACAATATCCCATTCAGGCATTAAAAACAAGCTGATAATTTAGGTATAAACTCTTTACCACCCCACTGGATAGCCAACTGGCTCACTGAAAGGACCCAGGAAGTCAAAATGGGTGAGGTCACCTCCACCAAGAGGCCAGTCACTAGTGAGTCCCCCTGGGCTCAGTACTGGGCCTGCTACTTTTTGGCATCTATTTCTTTGAAAGTTTGCAGATGATTGAACGCTGGGGGTTATCATTGAGCTCCTTGCAGACAATAGCATTCTTCAAGAAGTCCTATCTCTGACTAACACATGATGCTAAAACAATGGTTTTAAACTCAATGCTAAGAAATGCATAATTGTACCATTTGAAAGTCAACTATCCCAGCTAATTGCCATGTTGATACACTCCAGTGGTCAGGGATTTGGGTACGCACATAGACAGTAGCCTTACCTTTGACCACCATGTGGCCATTTTTGAGGAAATCCATTTATGTTGTGCAAATTGTAAGTAAAGGCATGGCATCTAGGTCCAAAAAGGTCATTATCCCACTGTACTCTGCCCTTATCAGACCAATCATAGAATACAATGCTCCCTTTGATATGTACCTGACCAGGCATATGCAGCAACTAAAGTGACCTTAGAAGACACTTAGAAAAAGAATACAAGGCATAACAAACCTGCCTTATGCTGAGTGCCTTAAAGCCCTTTCCCTCTACTCAGTCTCCTATAGTTCGCTGAGGGGGAGATATATGCATGGCTTACAAGGCATCCGCAAACCTCATATTTATGAATCTCCTGCATAATCTAATGCAAACAATACAAGAAATACAAGGTCTAGGGCCCTGAATTTTGTCTGTGACATGAACAGAACATGTTGGAGAGAAAGATATGTGTCCCAAAGACTGCCCCTCCTGTGGAACAGGCTTTCCATCCATGTGAAGCTGAGTTAGTCTATTACCCAGTTTAAGTGCAACTTAGACCAGTGGATGGGAAAAAGGAAATTTACACCACATCCAGCACCCATGTCCCTTATGGACAGAGGTAGCTTATAAATGCTTGGCCCTGCATGTCCTATTTGGATACAGGGCATCATTATTCTTAAAAGAAAACTTGGCTAAGCTTAGAAAGCCCCCCTGGTTTATTAGCCTAGTAATAATCTATGAATCTATGACTAACTTGCTTCTGATGATGTAAAAACTATGTATAAACTGTGTACTGGAATTGATACCGGTAGAGTTTATTGCCATTTAGAAGTAAAATTAATCATGGCAATAGAACAAAAGGGTAATAAAAGAAAGTCATATGGAACAAAGGATCATTTGTTGTTAAATAAAGTCATAGTGGAAAGCTGTAAAAAGGGGAAGAATCTAAGTATGGCATGGATAGACTACAAAAAGCATTTGACAGCATCCCACATTCACGGATAAAGGAGTGCTTACAGATGTATAAAATACACCCTACATTGATCGATTACATTACAGTGACCATGAAACTGTGGAAAACCACTTTGCAGCTAAGCCATGATAAAGGGCAAATTATTATCCCAGGGATAAAAATTCAAAGGGGGATATTCCAGAGTGACTCTATCACCGTTCCTCTTTTGTCTTATCCTTAACCCATTAAGCTCTTTACTTAACAGATTAGGTCATGGTTACAATTTGGCTCCCAGAAAGCAACAAAGTGTAAAGACTTCTCATCTTCTTTTTGTGGATGATTTAAAATTTTATAGTTGATCAGATGAGGAACTGAAAGCACAACCGCAAGTGGTCAAAACATTTTCAGATGAAATAAGAATGTCATTTGGTCCTGATAAATATGCAAAAGCAAACTTTAAAGCAGAAAAGCTGCAGCACCAAGAAAATGTCAGTCTGGGGCAGGAATGTGATATAAAGTAAAGGAGCATATTACTACTTGGGAATTGGTAAAGATTTGACAATAAAACATAAACAAATGCAAACAAAACTTAGTAAGGAATATTTTAGAAAACTAAAATGAATGCTAAAAACAGCCCTAACATCTAGTGGGCCTATATTATAAACATTGAAGTCTTACAACTTTGAATGTTATAATATCGAACCCAGTAGAGCAAAACACCAGAAAACCGAACAGTCAGAATAGCAAATTTTTTCCCAGGGAAAAAATTTGCTGTTCCGACAAACATACACACAACACAAGCACACCAAAATAAATAATCCACACACACACACTTCACAAAATCCTACACTAAACCATACATACACCACTAGCTATCCACTTACCTTAACCCAACCCTAAGGTCCGTCACTATCGCACACTCACCTTACTCGCTCCCTAACCCTAACTCACCTACCCCACCCTAACCCTCACGTCCACACAATCACACACTTACCTGACCCACGCCCTAACCCTAACTCACCTAACCCATGCCCAGTCGCACACTTACCTAAACCCGATCCGTCACCTTCGCTCCACAGTCGAGGAAATAGCGAAGCTGCAGAAATGGCCTACCGAATACTTTCCCTAGGAAAGTATTTGGTGTTCTGCAGCTTCGCTATTTCCAGCGTTCACTCTACTGGGTTCAATATTATAAAATTCAAAGTTGTAAGACTTCGATGGTATAATATAGACCCACATCTAGTAAAAAAGTCCTAGTTATAAACCAATTTGCTCTTCCTGTTCTAATTTACAGTTTTTGATGACTGACTAGCCCCAAAAGATATTGCATCAGTTGGACAGGAAAACTAGAAAAATGCTTCATGCTTATCAAATGACTTAGAAAAATTACTGTATACCAAGATTATATCCTCCCCTTCCTGAAGGAAGCATGGGCTTCCTCGAAATTGATTACATGTATAGATCTGCAATCGTAGGACAGCATACATATCTGCTGACCTGACAAGATCCAAACACGGTGAAAGATTTAAAACTTGAGGAGAGCAAGTCTAAGATGACTTCCCTGCTTAGTTTAGCAGAAGCATATCGATGTCAAGCAAAACCAGACCTGAAGCAGGCAAAAATCAGGTAGTAACTGAATGTACCAAAAAACAAAAGAAAGAATATAAGAAGGAGGATTAGATGAGAAGACAAGAAGTGTGGAAAAGGCATACATATAGTTGTAAATACAGTACAGAAAACTCCTGGAACAAGCTCATGTCGATTAGGATCTGAAGCAGGAATGGGTAAGGGGAGGTGAATTTAAACCAAAAGATGAAAGGTTAATATTGGCAGTTCAGGATAATGGATTACATTTATTTTGGTTTACAAAGTCCATTAAAGATGTTGGAGAAACAGACAAATGCATGTTTTGTAAAACGGAATTTGAACTGGTCACATATCTTATGGGTGTGATACACTAATGGAAGAGGGCCTGTATACTGAAATGCATAACAATGTAATAAGAATGTTGCATTGGGGATTATGCAAACATTGCAGTATTGAAGAAGCTGAGAAACATTGGAAACATGAGCTGCAAAGCAATGTAGAAAATTATGGTTTATATCACATGAGATCACCTATTACCAACAGTTCAAAAAACAGATGCAAGAAAACCAGATATAGTAGTCCATAAAAACTATACAAAAGTAGCATTGATCATTGAAATTGCTGCACTCATTGATTATAGTGTCTTACATACAGAGACACTCAAAACCATAAAATACTAGGATTTACAGACAGAAATGGGGGCAATGTGGAAGAAGGATACCCAGACAGTTCCAGTAGTAGTAGGAGCAATGGGTCTCATAAAAAGGAATTTACAGTCATATTTAGATATGCTACAGATACATGTATCTCAGTATGAAATGCAGAAGGAGTCAATTCATGGCACATTACAGGTCCTGTGAATAGCACTTTTAGTTTACATCATAGATTGAAATAAGACTAATTTTATGAACTTTAATCATACTTTGACTTAGGAATGGGGTTCATTCTTGTCATGGTATTAAAAACCCAGGAGACTTGGAGAAATTAAATCGAGAAATATACAAGAGGAATGAACCCTCTTATCTGATAAAGATTGGGTGTTTTGACAGCCTCCTGTCCCTACACAAACATCTAACCTACCCTTTCACTTACCCCTTTCTAGATCTCTCATGCAGACAAATACAGAATCATGCAGCCCTACACATATACGCAGTCACACGTGCCACCCTTCATACCGACTCACACACATCCTAAACACTACCTGACCAGTGAACTCCCCTCTACCGTGATGGATGAATATATGCTTTTGGCTATGATCATTATCACACGCAGCATGCAGTGGCCTTGCTAAGTTATGCAGCCAAGCATAAATTCCTTCTCATAGGCAGTTCTGAGGGAGAGCACATGGATAATTAGCATATGCCCCGCCCCTGGAATGCTTGATTAACGTTTAGCATGACCAGAGAGGCAGCCTACTGTGGTGTTGCACATCTTCATGTTGTAACACCATGGTAGGGATGTCTCTGAATAAGAAAAGATTGGTAAATTTTCTGAATTTGGTCCTTAGTCAAGAACCTTTGTCATCCAAAGAATGGTGAAAGCATTTTTCCCTATTTGAGATGAATGAGTCTGTGCATCAGTTATTGAGGTAGATGCATTAAAAAACTGGTTTACTTTACTTTACTGTAGAAGGACTGCTCCCCACTCATGCTGACTGCTGACTGCTTGTAGAGTTATTGATGAACTAATAAACATGGTACTTTAGTGTAGCTGCAGTGTTTACCACCGTCTTTCATAACTCAAAGCTTGATTTGCTGATCAACACCATACCATCTAGTGGTTTAACAGATTTTTTAGAAATAGTGCTATTTCTAACAAGTGTGGTATTACAATTTGGGAGTTATTGTATCATTTCTAGTAAACTAGTAACTGCATGAGGAAAAAACTTATCAGTAGGTTTCTGCATGTTCACAATTGCATACACTTTGCTGGCATGTGGCTGTAGAGCATTCTCTTTGCAAGTTGCCAATGTACTTAAAAGAAGTGATACCTTTCTTACATTTGATTTTGCTGAGTGTTAGACCCTGTTATGACAATTTGTCTAGCAGTTTAATAATAATATAATTGTCATGTTTCTGGCTTATAACACCTCAGACTAGATTGTCTCCAACAATGTTAACAATATCTTCTAACACCTCAGTCCCCTTTTCTGTAGCATGTGGAATACGTCCGGTACCAATGAAACTCCAAAAGGTAGTCTTAAATAAATTGTATCTGCCAAAGACTTATTTAATATACAGAGTTTGGAACCTAGTTCATCAAAATCAAAAGTCTGTGACAATATGAATACCAAATAAAAATAAAAAACTTGGGTGACTGTAATAAAAAGAGGCAGCCCAGAAAACGATGTGCATATGATAAGCACTTTTGTTCCTTTATACCGTTCTACAGAACTTCATCAGATAACTTCCATACACTTCATTTCCTTTAAAAGGGATTAAATAACCAATCAAAACATTAATTTAATTAAACTGCCATCTTTAGTTCATCAACTTTGATTTGCCTAGATCCCTGGTTTGTGTTATACACCAAAAATAATCTGTCAGTAGGTATCTTGTTAACCACTTATTCATTAGTCTGCAAATGGTCATTTTCCCTCATGCTGTTTATTGATATCTTGTAGCTCAATATAAACTCCAGCCTCATCTTGTTTAATTATAGTCACCATAATACTGACCCATTGTGAAGGTGTTTAACCATTACACTTACTGACTCCATGCCCCTTAACTCTTGCTCTACTATGGCTTTAAGTAAATTATAATCACCATAATACTGACCCATTGTGAAGGTGTTTAACCATTACACTTACTGACTCCATACCCCTTAACTCTTGCTCTACTATGGCTTTAAGTGCAGTAGGCACAGAATGTGGAGTATGAGTAACTGCAACAACTGCTTGATAAAAACTGACATGATACTCTGCCTGTAGACATTCCAAACATACAAAATATGTGCATAATTGCTAAGACTATCACTTGCATTATTTACCTTTAATCCTGCATTCTGTAGTGCCTGTATAATTGCAATGAAATAAGAATTAAAGACATATTTCCTGCATTCCTTATTCGTGGTGGACTGTGTATCTTTAGAATTCTGCATATAGTTGTCTGTACCCTATACAGATTAACTGACTTTCTACTGCATTGCCTTTGCAGTACTCAAACGTTAGGATGATGTTAAGACACACACACACACACACACACACACACACATATATATATGTATATATATATATATATATATATATATATATATATATATATATGTGTGTGTGTGTATATATATATATATATATATATACACACACACACACACACACACACACACACACACACACACACACATATATATATATATATATATATATATATATATATATATATATATATATATATATACACACATACACATCAAAGACAGCCTGAATATAACCCTAGTGGTACTGGGCTGTACTGCACATATTGATGATGCCTTTTTTTTTTTTTTTGCTAGCTTACTGTTGACTTCAGATCTCTGGTTTTATTCAGTTCTCTAGTGTATCCCATGATCAGATGGATCATGTTCCTCCAAAAGAAGAATGACTCTTACCTTTGCAGGCAGTGCATCCCCTGTGTCTAGAATAGGAGTGAGGAAGTGTGGGTTGTCAAACTGTTTACAAGCTGGAGTTGTCTAGCTCTGTCTCCCTCCGTTAGTGTGCTGTTGTGTCACAAAAGGCTGGACAGGCTATGAGGTATGGACTGAGGACATACTCACTCTAAGCACATAGAGTGATCATTGCTTCTCAGCCTTTACTGCATATCTAGCCTGGTGATCTCTCTGAGCCCTGGAATCATCTGGCCAGCATTCTCTCAACAATAGATACACCTACCCAGCATGTGTTACCTGTGCTACAATCAGGGCTTCATACTCCTGATCAGCCAACACAGGCACATGATGCATTTTTTGTCACCCTTAGTTTTACCATTTCCTTCATTTTTTCGGATGGATAGCATGTTGTTGTGTCTTTCGGCTTTTCCCGGTTAGGGGTCGCCACAGCGGAACCCCGGTTCCGCTAATAATTGGCAGTAGATTTTTACGTGCTGGCTTGCCAGGCCTAACGTACAACCTTCAACGAAGGAACGCCCATTCACGTATGTCGCCACACAGAAGACGCTCTAACTGAGTATCGAACAGGCAACGTCCAACTGTGAGGCGACAACGCTACCGCAGCACCACCACCGCAGCCCGGATGGATAGCATGGACTGTTTTAATTTTGCCTACAGTCACACAAGCATCTGTGCCCAATATCTTTGGCTACTTTGTGTTTGCAAAGTGACAGCCTGAAACAGTAGTATGCATACTTTATTTTGTAGAAATAACTTAACCAGATCTATTCTAGTGAGTTTAATTTGTGTCCTGACTATGAAAGAAGCAAACTTGTAGATTTACTTGGCTTTCAGTTCAAGCACAATTTGAATGTTGAATCAGCCATTGTGTTGCATTCTGCCTCAGTCTCCAGCTTAAACACAACTTCTTTGCCATTTAATTACATAGCTTTTCAGACCAACCTTCATTCTTTCATTTAAATGGAGCTTTACTGTTCTGCACAGAATCACTGAAGCCTTTCACAAATACATTACTATTGTGTTTAGCATCCACAATATTAATATACTGTGATTAATTGTGTTCAAAAACAATTCTTGTTTTGACTGCTAATTTGATTTCATGGCACTGATAGCCTGTTGCTGTGTTTTCTAAATTTTAAGCACATACTAGTGAAATTACTGCAGTCTATTCACAATCTACAAACTTTACTGGTTTTGCTCTGCATCACATCTATCCATGCCTATAATCATCAGATTTAGGCAGGATATGATTCCTTTCTGCACCCTGCTTGTTTATCATGCTCCATGTTATCTGCCATGTGGCCACCCACGTTTTCACTTTTACTTTTATTATGTAATAGCTCTTGGCCTTTGTTTTCACTTTATGTTCACACACTATCTAAATCTGACACATTTCCTTCTTATCTGCAATACTTTTGAGTTGCAAATTATTTAACTTGTGTAACGTGCATCAATGGCTTTTTCCAGTATTAATTCAGCTATTCTAAATAAACTGGCCCTTAAAGTGTCATTTATTAAAACACTGATTGTTCCGTCCCTTATTAAAGATTTATACAATTCATCAAATTTAGTCTTGTGCTATGCATATTAATTTAACAATAGAAGCATCAATATTTTCCAAGATCCCTTAATTTTTCATAAAAAATAAGTGAATTTATTTTTAATAGTGCAAATTTGTCTTTTTCCTCCTGTCTAAAGAAAAAATAAATAAATATCTTAATTGCTTCTTTGTCTGTATTATGAAGGAACCTGGGACTTTGTATTTTTTCTGACTGATCCCCAAGGCTACTCACAGTAAGGTACACTTTGGAATGTTGAGCCCAGAGCTACCAGTTTTCTGAAGGTTCCCCTGCAACTTTAGAGATTTTCATGGGTACAGGGTCATTGTCTCAAACAAATAATTTATGGAATTCATCAAAAATTACTCTTGAGGCTCAGTGGTATGCAAATTGAATGAATTTGTGTAAATGCATAATTCAGAATGATTTTGCATTTTTTTAATTAACATTTTCACTGACGTTTAAAAGCAAATATATAATACAAATCAGAGCATCATTACAAAGAATAGCTTATTTATCCACGTCTTGTTCATTATTAGACAATATTCATCCAAATGGGAAACATTAGCTACAGAATAAATACGCCAAAAACAACCCATAAACTGAAACTTTGTGCCCCAATTCCCTTTGATTCTGACAATGTCAGAGATATTTATACATTTTTGAAATTGTATCAGAATGGCAAGGAAAAGTGCTGTACTAACACTATCAGGATAATATTTAAAGGCACTAGACTCGCGCAGACAAACAGCAAGCTTCCAATATAAGCTTTTACTTCATACAGAAAAATCAAGTCCAGTCACAACACACTCTTTATATCTACTTTAATGGTACAATACACTGCATACCTACTGACAGATGCCATTTTCACAGTAAAATTTTTAAACATTGTTCTCTGATTACATGCTTCTGTGCCATACATAATTACGGAATATCTTCACTTTGATATACACATACACACACACACACACACACACACACACACACACACACACACACACACGCAGAGTAATATTAAGCAAAACTGTTTATTTTTGTAATTGCTCTAAGCATCTTCATTTAAAACTCATATCCCTAAACATAAATACGGAATGCATCATAAAAATTAACAGTTGTTATGAAATCATGACTCTGCATATTTCTTCCTGCTCAGTACCTTAACCTATAAATTAGTGGGTAACTATTTAGGTTGCAGGCAAATCATCCCCTTCCTGAAATAAACAAGTTTCTGCACAATCTAAAATGTGATCTGAAAAAAAAATATTTTCCACCAATGTCTGTATATTTACAGATTTATTATAAAATACATATCTTTAAAGTATGAACTTGTGTGTGTGTGTGTGTGTGTGTATATATATATATATATATATATATATATATATATATATATATATATACATACAGTTTTATGCAAATGTCTAATAGTATATTTTTCATTGTATTCCACGAGACCTAATACATAACGGCTGCATCACTTCTTAGGAATAAAGTTCAACAGTTTTTCTCCATCAGATTCAAGTGCTCGTCAACAAGACCTCTCCTCTTGGGGTTCACTGGCTTACTCTTACAAAATGTCCAGATCTTCACAAAGACAGAAAATAATTCTTCTGGCTGTGCCTTGGCACCCAGTACTGATATTAGGCAGCTGTCCCATCTCTATGAGAGTCCAGCTTCTCTGGTGTCCTACTGATATAGTCCTCACTTTTATATTCTAGTTAACTATGTAAAGTACAGTTGTGTACACTTACCATAAATGTAGCTCTTTGAGTGTATTCACTGTTGCAGTCATTACATTTGGGTAATCCTGCTGGCAGGTTGTGCTCAGTCGGCCTGAATTCCAAAGTCCTGAGTCCTGCGTCGGCCGCTGTCGCCCCTTCCCTGATGTCAGGTCATCAGGGGTATAAAAGATGCAGCCGACACCATTTTCTTTAGTTTTTCTTGCCCCAGATGTCAGGTGCCCTAAAAGGGGAGCCAGAATTTATATATATATAAATACATGCACCAATATAAAGTTTACCTTCATCTACAAGCAAATACACCACATAGGTTGTATAAATCAGAGAAGGAAAGATAGGTTCCATCAGAAGAAAGGGGAATGGCGGGTGGGTAACCTGGACTGCAACAGTGAATACACTCGAACATCTGCATTTATGGTAAGTGTACACAACTGTACTATGTTCTTCGTGTTTCACTGTTGCAGTCATTACATTTGGGTAGAGTCCCAAAGCTATGGATGGGAGGCTGGGGCTAAACAGCATTAGGAGCGGCTATGAGGCCCTGCAGAACTGCAGTGGTAAAGCCTGCCCTGGATTTAGAGTAGAGTGGCAGATGATAGTGCTTTGTAAAGGTGTGCACTGAACTCCAAGTAGCAGCCTCTAAAATGTCCTTGGTTGGTACTCCCCTGAGAAAGGCTGCTGAAGTGGCTGCAGCTCTGGTTGAATGTGGCCTAATGCCCTTAGGCACTGGCTTGCCATGGTGTAAGTAGCAGAAATGAATGCAGTGGCCTATCCACTTTGAAATAGTCTGCTTTGAGATAGCCTTTCCTTGTGATCCTGCAGCATATGCCACTAGTAATTGCTCTGTCTTTTGGAAAACTTTGGTTCTGTCCAAGTAGAATCTAAGCTGTCTGTGTACGCCCAAAGAATGCAGAATTCTCTCCCCCTTGTTCTGTGGATTTGGATAAAAAGTTGGCAGATGAATAGTTTGTTTAAGAGCCACACTGGACACCACCTTAGGCATAAATGTTGGGTTTGTCCTCAGAGAGACCCTGTCTGGATAAAAAATTATGAAAGGTTCCACAGCCATGAGTGCCTGAAGCTCTGAAACTCATCTTGCAGAAGTCATTGCTAGGAGCAGAGCTTTTTTCCAAGATAAAAACTTTATATCAGCCGTTGCTGCTGGCTCAAAAGGTGGCAGAGTGAGTTTTTCCAGGACATAGTTGACGTCCCATGCAGGCATTGGTGATCTTCTTGGAGGCCTTAAGTTTTTGGCTCCTCTGAGGTACTGTTTCAGTAAGGGATGAGAAAAGATTGGTGGCTCTGTATTGTAATGAGCTGAAGTGGCAGAGGCATGAATTTTAATAGATGAAAAATATAGACCTTTGTCCAGCATCTCAGTTAAGTATTGCAAAATCTGAGGAATATTTGGTACAGCTGTATCAGTTCTTTGTGTCTGGTACCAAGAACAAAATCTCTTATTTTCCAGCATAAGATTTTCTAGTACTAGGCCTTCTGGCCTCCAAAATGACATCCATCACAGCTTTACTGAGAGGTGTGTTTTGTATAATTACATTATTTGCCATGCTGCCAGGTTTAAAGTCCTGAGGTGGCTGTGCAGGATCTGATTGTTTTGCTGGGACAGTAGATGAGGTATCTGAGGTAAGGTCCAATCTGGGCATTGAGACAAGCTCCTTAGTATTGGATACCAGTACTGGCGGGGCCAGTCTGGGGCAATTAGTATCATCCTTGGCTTCTCCTGTCTGACCTTTAGGAGTACCTTGGGGAGGAGAGGCAGAGGTGGAAATGCGTATACTGATAGGTTTTTCCAGCTGAAAGATAGGGCATCTACTTTCCATGCTTGTCTGTGATAAATCCTTGTGCAGAATCTTTTTAGCTGGTAGTTGTGAGGGGAGGCAAATAGATCTATGTCTGGTCATCCCCATTTCCTTGTTATCATGCTGAAGACTTGTGGATCCAGGTGCCACTCGTGGGGATCCATGAGGTTTCTGCTTAGGTCATCTGCCAGAGTATTTTTCCTTCCTGGCAGGAATTGTGCCTGCAGGTATACTTGGTAAGTCAGTGCTGTGTCCCACAAAGTCATGGCTAGTCTGCAAAGAGGGCAGGAATGAGTGCCCCCCCTGCTTGTTTATATACCACATTACCATGGTGTTGTCTGTCTTTATCAGTAGTTGTCCTGGATGTAGTAGGTCCTTGAAAGCTGTCAGGGCATTTTGAACTGCTAGCATCTCTTTTTGATTGATATGTAGATGCACTTGGTTTGAGGTCCATGCGCCCTGAATGCATCTTCCTGCCATGTGGGCCCCCCCAGGCATAATCTGATGCATCCGTTGTTAGTGTTTGCCTGGCTGGGGGTAATGTGAATGGCTGTCATTTGTTTTGGTGACAAGCCTGTGCCCACCATCGAAATTCCTGTTGCAGGCAGGGAATGACAGTAATCACAGTTTCCAGGCTGTGGCAATGTTGAGTTCAAACACTTTTTAGGTACCATTTAAGTTTCCTCATATGCAGTCTTGCATATGGAATTAGTAGGATGCAGGATGCCATGAAGCCCAAAGCCTGCAGAATTTTTCTTGCAGATAACTGGGCCTTTGTTGCCAGCATTTTGAAGTAGGTAATCAGTTGCCTTTGTTTGTCTGGTGTGAGATAAGCCATCTGGGCAGTTGTATTTAAGCTTACACCCAGGAATATTATCTCTTGAGAGGGTACTAGTTTTGATTTCTTTTCGTTGAGTGTGTACCCTAGGCATGTTAGAAGTCTTTTTACAAATGCCAGATGCTGTAGAAGAATGTGCTTGTTCTCTGCTTGAATTAGACAGTCGTCTAAGTAAGGATATATTTGTATTCCTCTTTGTCTGCAGAATGCAATTACTGGTGCCAGGCACTTTGTAAAGACCCTGGGAGCATTAGATAAGCCAAAGGGCGGTGCAGAGAATTGGTAATGCAATGAGCCAGCCTTGAATCTGAGGTATCTTCTGCATATCTGTCTGATTGGGACATGCAGGTATGCCTCTTTTAAGTCTAGTCACAAGCCAAGTGTTCTTGCCCAGCATGGGCAGAAGCTGCTGCAAGGTCAACATCTTGAATTTATGAATATCCAGGAATGTGTTCAAAATAGATAGGTCCAGTACTGGCCTCCAGGCCTTGTCCTTTCTGGGTACCAAGAACAGTCTTGAGTAAAATCCTTGTCCCTGCTCTTGCTCTGGTACTAATTGAATGGCCCCCATGTTCATGAGGGATGAGACTTGTTTTTGTGCCTCTGCCCATTGATTTTTTGGCAGATCAGGCCAGCCGTTTGCTTTTGGCAGGGTATGGAAATGGAACTTGTAGCCTTGTGACACGATATTTAAGACCCACTTGTCCTGGGTTATAATGTGCCAATTTTGAGAAAAAAGTGCTAATTTTCCCCCTAAGGGGGCTGCCAGGAGATAAGTGCTTGGTGCAGGCAGGGGGAAGTCACTGGGACTGTTTCCTGAATGGTTGTGATTTGCCTTCTCTAGCTTTGGAGGTAGAAGCCCCCAATTGTTTTGAGCGGAATCAACCTTGTGCCTGGGATCTGCCTCTAGGGCATCTGGGTCTGCCCCTTTGAGGTCTGTCTGACACAGGAAAGGACCAGTTCTTTGTTGGCCAGTGTCTACTAAACCTAGGTGGCTGTACTTGTAAAAAATCTTTGACCGTTTGCATAGATTTAGTTTTGTCCTCCATTTTCTTTAACACCTCTTCTGCCTTAACACCAAGCAAAGTATCATGCTGTAAAGGTGCATCTAATAATTTAACTTTAATATGATCAGGCAGATTTTGTTCCTTTAACCAAGCATGCCTTCTAATTACAGAACCTGTAACTGCGGCCCTGCAGGAGACCTCTAAAGAATCAAAACCACATTGCAAAGTATGCTTTCCAACTTGTTCAGCTGCATGCAATAAATCCTGCATTTCCTCGTTTTCTGCACATTCAGAGTTTAACAACATTTTCTGTTTGAGTAATGCCATGACATGTTGCTGATATTTGAGCATATAAAACTGACAGTTTAAGGCCCTTATAGCCAAGGTAGCAGATGTGTAAACCTTTTTCCCCATCTATCCAGTGCCCTAGAATCTCTGTCAGAGGGGGTAGGGTTTTTTGCAGTAGAAGCCTTAACTCCTTTGGGACCCTGAGAAATAGTTTCTGGGTCTGCAGCAGGGTTTTTAAAAAGGAATTTATGTGAGTCAGGAACCCTGTAATATCTGTCAGGCTTAACATGAGCTGGAGGTAAGGAGTCAGGGGTAAGACTAGACTCCGAAAACACATCATCTACAATATCTAACACAGGTGGGATGGCTAGTGGTTTGTGTTGAGGTAGTAACAGGAAATCCCTGAGCCTCATTTTAGATTCTGAAAAATCTTGGCTCTCCCAGTGGAAATGCTCCCTCATGGTATGTAAGGTTTCCCCAAAAGAATAGTCCTCTGGAGGAGAAGCTGAAGGTATGGATTCTTCAGCATCAGAATCCTCATAGGGGGGAAGAGAATATTCCTGATCAGGAGAGGAATCCGAAGGAATGTAAACCTGATCTGAAAATTCGTAGTCAGTCTCTTGCCTAGGCCTCTTATCAGGAGGGGGATAGGAACCCCTGATCAAGGTAATCAAGTCTTCGGCCATTTTGCGCATCTGCTTTTTGGGCATGGAGGCCTGTGAACATGGCTCTTGAGTTTGCTTCTTTGTCTTTGAAGGTGCTTTAGTCTTTGCCTTTGAAGTCAGTTTAATGTATAGATGATTAGGTCTGAATACACCCTCAGAGGCCGGTGCCAGCTCAGCGGCTCAGGACTCATCTGAAGGAATAGCGTCCGAGTTTCCAATACCTTGAGTTTCCAGCTGCATAGCTGACTCCATGTGGAAGTCGGTAGCGGCCTGCGACTCTAAAGTAGCAGGTGTCAGGGGCTGCAAAGTGCCTCACTGAGAACCGGCAAACCAGCGACTGGCTTAGGAGAAGCTTTGTCGTCGGTTTTGGAATTCGGTTGTCTATCTTTTTCTTTGTGTTTTTTTGTAAACTCCGGTAGTCGGATGGCTCTCCGACGACATTTCTGGATAATTAAACCAATAGTTTAATGCAAAATCATACCGACGCTTAATAGTGCGTTGGTTAAATCTAGCACAAAACCGACAACCTGAAACGTTATGGTCAGGGCCTAGGCAAGGAATAGAATAAGAATGAAAGTCCTTATGAGGTATTTGCTTCCCACAAGAAATACAATTATTAACTTTTTCTGACATCGGATTGGAGCAAGAAAAAAGTTTCCCCAACGGGGTACTTAGCTTTATAGAAGACTTCAGATCTGAAACTCGAAAATCTCAGGAGTCGGCCGCCCGGCACTTGCGAACTGCTTCTGCTTTGGGCACCGCACGAGAAGAAAGACTAAAGAAAATGGCGCTAGCCGCATCTTTTATACCCCTGATGACCTGACGTTAGGGAAGGGGCGACAACAGCCAACGCAGGACCCAGGACTTTGGAATTCAGGCCGACTGAGGGCAACCTGCCAGCAGGATTACCCAAATGTAATGACTGCAACAGTGAAACACGAAGAACATCTGGTCTCATAAACAGATCCATTTACACATCCTCTCTGCCTTATACAAAAAAATGTGTCTGATTTCTCAAAGCTACAATTCTATGTACAGCCTTCATAGACAGCATTTAGATTAGTTTTAAAGTAGCAGACCTGTTTACATGATTTTTGCATAGTGGTTACATTATTTTGCATCATTCTAGCACACCAACCTGAGGGAATCACGCACTATCCTGTGTTACAGGGATCAGGATGCCTGAATGGTCATATCCTGAGTATAAGCATGATTCCTCACTTGTTAATGGACTAGACATTTAAATAAAGCTAGAGTGTTTTCTGATTGTCCTTCAATGAACCAACAAGTTCTTCTTTATTAACTTTAAGTGTAAATTTGTCTTTGTTTCTAAGTGTAAAGACTGTATTAATTTCAGAAATATTCTTTGTAGATACAGACAGCAGTGTCAGTTCTGCCCACAAGGCCCATGATGGTTATATTAACCCTTAAAGGGAAATATTGGCTCTCCATCTTCCCCCCAGGGCCTAGGTGAGTGTACCCATTCTTTATCAACAAGCTTTTTAATCTGTAATATTTTCCTATGGCTTTATTTACATTAATCAACAAAAATACATAATATAATCCATTTTTATCAGCATCACAAACAGTGCAAGTGTTAATTACATAACCTACAGAAAACAGTAATGTATCCATACATCTGACACATACAGCACTACATGACCTTACACCCTGTATTAATTGTTTCTTTACTGGGTAAATGAGCTCATGCAAACAAGACATTTTTTAGCCATGAGCAAGCCAGAAGCAACCAAAACCAAATAAGGAGGAGGAAAAGAGACAGAACCCTAAGATATAAATGTTATGTAGTGCAGAAAATGAACATCAGAAAGTGCATGCACTCAAACTGCTTGCTCTGTTTTATTATACAAAACATGTCTGATGGAGCCGCTCAAGTGTCTAAACAGAAAATAATGAACTGGCTCCTAATATACAAAGTGAAACTACAAAACATATGTCAAATACCCCTGAGACTGCAGATGCATATTCTCATGAAAAATGCTAGTCTTTTATCTGTCTGTTGGTATTTTCATACATGTGTCCTTAACTGCAGGATCAACAGTGTAACAAAAAACATACTTATCTGCAGCAGAGGCAATACTCTGAACTGGTAATGCACTATTCTAGTTCCTGCACTTTTGATACATTTGATGGTCGGAATTTTGAAGCAGTCTATTGTTCTATTTCAGTGCATGAGTGACTGCCTAACAGAATCATATTGTTTTACAGCCCAAGGGATACTGTAAATCCCTGGCTGTCCTATCTAAATAGCCACAAAATAGTAACAATCCTCTGTCTAGTCTTCATAACTTCTTTTTTATTGAACTTCCACCCATCCTAAATCACCTGTTCCCACTCCCTTTCTTCTCTTACATTCTCTTGTGCAATATCTTATCAATCACACTCATTTATTTCCATTATAAATGCTCAAGCACTCAACTCCAAACATAAACATGCTGATCACAAACAGTAAAATCATCTTTTAATAGGAGAAGCCCCCCCCCCCCGAATCATTCCCTTACTGATATATACTAGCTTCACAATTGCACAACCATAGGAAAGGGCGAACATCCTTGAAGCACAAACCTAATGCATCTAGTGACTGTAGAAATTGCAATATCATGGTGTAATTGAAAGCAATAAAAACATATTCTGAAAAATGGGGTCAAGAATATATAACTCAGCTAAATATATGCTAATCACTTGTAGAGAAATGAAAAAAGGTTCGTTCCACACTACAAATTTAATTGAGTTAAGCACTTTTGTCTCTTCTAAAGCTAAGATTGCATCAGAATAATTAACAAACCAAATAACTCAGGTTTAAATAATGAAAACTCCCATGACAATGAACATAATTTATGCAAAACCATATTCACTCACTTCCTGTATCCTTTGGCTCACCATCCTTACTCCTGCTATTAAAAAAAATCCTTATAGGATCATAGGATCACAGGATTACTAGGCTAATGGCCCCAAGGCCCTTACAAGCCTAGCCAAGTTCAACCTGTGTTCACAAGGGTGTCTGTTTCAAGCCAACACTAAAATCAGCACCTATTGCCCCTGTCCAAGAGGGACACAGGTGGAATCCCTGGGGTGACTTTCTGGTTACCCACCCAGTCGTCCAAATTATGCTTAAATAGGGACAATGAGGGGCTTCGTTTAACATGAATAGGAAGCTTGTTCCAAAGGTGGGGCAACCTCTGTAAGACAAATTTGTCTCTCCAGCAAGTTCTGTTGATGTCGCATACCAGATTAAGGTCCTCTGAGTAAGTGAAACATACGCTATTTGACTTGCGAATGTGCAGCATTTCTATTAAAGCTAGGTCAGAGATTGCTCTATATGCCATTCACAGGTTGCCTCTGAGCATTCTGCACAACACAGAGTAAAGTGACAATGATTTCAGTCTGTCCGCATAAGACAGATATTGAAGACCCAGAATTTTCTTTTTAAGGAACCTTTGTAGTCTCTAATTGCTGCAGGTGTTTAGAATGGAACATACCAAACGGAGCATTATTGGCCCGATGATGGAAGAGTACAGGGGGGGTCATAACCTCTTTTTTTAGGAGGCAATGTCCTTACTTATGAGATGAGGAATATAAAATGCCCTTCTTACCACTGTGGAGACATGGTGATCGAAGTTAAGCTTGCTATCGACCTGTGTGACCAGATCTCTCACCACTAACTTTGTGCTTAGGGTATTGCTATCGATGTGGTAGTTTGCAGGAAGATCACCCTTGCCGAAAGGGATGATAATGCATTTTTTGCATTAAGTTTAAGACCATGACTGTAGCACCAGTCATTAGTCTGCATAAGACCTTCTGCAGGATGTTGACTTCGCTAGGGGTTTCAATGATCGCTCCCAGTTTGCAGTCATCAGCAAACTTTGTCAGCCACAGTCCTTTAGTTTTAGCCTGTACTTCGAAGAAGTAGATTCCGAACAGTAGGGCTCTAAGAACTAATCCCTGTGGAACAACACTGGTTACGGGTCTGCTGGAGGAGGTGGAGTCTCCTATTTTAACCGTATGAGTTCTATCAGTGTGCCAGTTTGCAACCCACCTGACAATATATGGGTTGATACCCATCTAGGTGAGTTTATCAATGATGCCTGAGTGGGGAATTGTTTCAAAGGTGTTGGCTAAGTCTAGGTAGACTGTATGCACAGATTTGCCTTCATCTAGGGCTTTGGTGACTGTCTCAAAGAAGTCCACCAAGTTTAATAGGCATGATCTCCCCTTGACAAGCCAAACTTGGTGGGAGTCAAGTGTTTGGAGATTTCCCATATCTTTGTTAATAAGGTCCATGATGATTTGTTCCATAACCTTGCAAATAAGACTGGTCAGGCTAATGGGTCTATAGTTCCCGGGGTCCTTGGATGCACCCCCTTTGTGCGAAGGGATAATGGTAGCTGTTTTATGTTCTGCTAGGATGAAGTCATTGCTTAGGCTGTCATTGAAAAGTGTGCCCAATGGTGATGCTAATTCCTGTTTTAACCCATGTAGAATGCAGTCTGGGATGTTGTCTGGTCCCACAGAGGCTATGTTTTTGGCCTTGGAGAGGGCATTTAAGACCTGTTCCTTGGAGATACTAGGTGGAGGACAGGTGTTAGGGATGCTTTGGGGTATATGTGCTGGGGACAGTGGAGTAAAGTTTTCACTGAACCTATCAGCCAGCATGTTTGTTATATCCACAGGTTCTGTATATGTAGTACCATTAGCTATGAGTTCAGCGCAAATCTGGGCCTTGCATTTGAGGTTACGGATGTAACTAAAGAACATCTTGTGGTTGTCCTTTAATTTGGATTCATAGTTAGCTTTGGAGGACTTCACTAAGAGTCTTATTTGCTTGTTTAAGTTGAGGCAGGAGTGTTTCCAGTTTTGAGAATGTTTCTTCCTACTCTTAGACAGCAGTTTCTTTCTCCTATTATATAGCCTGTTAATGACAGTTGTCCACCGGGCAGGTTTTTCCTTGAAGATCTTGCTTTGGTTCTGTCAGGTACGGCAAAGCCAATACAATTATACAGGTGTTCATATAAAGCACTAGTGTATAACTCACCATAGGTGTCTGTTCCATCAGTGGGGGGTGGGGCTATGAAGCTATTTATGATTTATAATTTATAATTATTTATGATTTATAATTCCTATATTTTTACTCGATCCACCATCATGTTCTCTCCCCCTACTTTTCTGTCATAGTCCTTACCTTCCACTCATAATCATCCCCTTCCTCTGCCTGTTCTTTCCATGTTATTTATATATGCAGTGATCAGTGCTGGGGGTTGATCTGTTGTGCAGTGTTTATCAAAGATAACTGGAGTTAAGCCATAAGGGATGGCTTATGTTTCTGTGTTTTATGTTTTGTTTTGTTTTCTATGTATTTAGAGAATGAACACACTTTAAAAAAAAATGTTCTTTTAAGTTGTTTTTTAGTGTGTGTGTGTGTGTGTGTGTGTGTGTGTGTGTGTGTGTGTGTGTGTGTGTGTGTGTGTGTGTGTGTGTGTGTATGTGTGTGTGTGTGTGTGTGTGTGAAGTATGTCAGGTTATCGAAGTTCCAAAACTTTGAAATTCATATGGCTGAGAACCTATGCTTTAAGTTTCGGAACCTCAAACATTAAAAAAAAAAAATAAAAAAAAAAAAATATTCTATTTTTAACATTTTTGCAGGGGGCAAACCCCCCTGCACCCCCCACACTGCCTATTAATTAAATATACCAACTCAGAGATCACACTACATTGCAGAAAAAGGTAAATTTCCCATTCCATGCTGTACTGTGATCTATATTCAAAAAGTTCAAAGTTTTAAAACTATGATCATATGGTCCTGACCATATGACTTTCGAAGTTTTGAAAGTTCGATAATTTGATAGGGATCCATATATATGTGTGTGTGTGTGTGTGTGTGTGTGTGTGTGTGTGTGTGTGTGTGTGTGTGTGTTACTGGTGTGTTATTCCTACTCTACATTGTTGTATTGTTGTATCTAAGCACCATACTTCCCCTTCATTTTTATTAGTTTTATTTATATAATTTTAGTATAAACTCAAGTTTATTTGCCCTCATTTATATAATATATAAGCATGCACTTTATATTGTCATCACTGCTGATTCTGGGATTTCAGCATTATTACCCTGAACTTTGTTAACTTGTAAGTACATTAAATTGAGGCTTCCTGTTCCTATAGTGAGATTAAGGAGAATGTGGAAAGTAATTGAAAAAGAATGTACAAAATAGCGTTTTTTTCCGATATAGAATGAACGTCCTTTCTTTAATGAACCATTTTCTATTTTGCTATGAAAGTTTCTGTTGCAAGGTATGGAAACATCTCATGTTGTTTTTGTTTTTAATTTTTTTTATCCCAGCCCATATTACTTTAAATGAGGTATTATCAGCAGTGTGTTAAATGTTTCTGTTTTATGATAAATGTTATGTAGTATGTATTGTGAGTAGGAGGGCTGTCTATTTTTTTTCCTTTTGTTTATGTTTTATGGCTTTATCTGGCTTTTGCTTTTGTTGTGGCTTTGTAATTGTCTCCTACTTTTTTGTGGTATGACTTCATATTAGTTTTAGTGAATGGGCGGCATTCCAGAAGGGTTGTAAGAAATTATATTGTGGGGAGGCTCAGCTGCTGATTGACTCATTAATGTGATTCATGACATAATTTATTAATTATCAATGGCAGTAGTGTCAGTTGTACAGTATTTATGTACTAATGCTGGAGTTGAAGAACCACGAGTGTGAAATCCAAGTGGCATAATGTAACCTCAAGTGGAAAAACACTGCACAACCCAAATAACTACTATTGATTAACACCATTATATTTGACTTTTTAAATATAGTTTTATTTATAGTTAGTTTTATTTTGACTTTTGTGGAGGAAGTGGTATAAGAAAAAAAAACTCCTTGCTTATAGGTACTCACTTACTCATAGTTAGCTTTATTGTGGTTGTTTGGTGAAGGGAATGATTATTTAAAAAAAAAACTTTGTTTTGTTACTGCTTCCTCTCACACTTTTGCCTCATTTTTATTAGAAAGACAGTAGCAGGGATGAAGCTGGAGTATGAAACAATAGCAGTTCATGGATGAGTATTTGAATATGCTTGTCAAATAATTTGTGTTTGTGGGTTGGTTTGTATGAAACATGATAGTACAAACGAATGTAAGAATGATTTTTTTCAAAATGCCATTATCTATAAAGATATTTCAGGCATTACTGTCACTTGCAGAGCGGTGGTGGTGCTGCGGTAGCGTTGTCGCCTCACAGTTAGACTTTGCCCGTTCGATTCTCAGTTAGAGCATCTTCTGTGTGTCGACATGCATGAATGGGTGTTCCTTCAATGAAGGTTGTGCGTTAGGCCCGGCAAGCCAGCACGTAAAAATCTACTGCCAATCATTAGCGGATCGGAGTTCCGCTGTGGCGACCCCTAACCGGGAAAAGCCGAAAGACACAAACAAACAAACTGTCACTTGCAGATTGATTTTAGTTACACCTTCCTTGCTACATTTGAACCTTTCACTCTATCTCCTGGTACCAATATGCCCCATTCAGGGGCTATGACCATTTTGTGGCAGATGCTGCTGTGAAGGAGAAGAGCTGAGCAATCTCTGATAGCCATCAAAGGTATAGTCTCATGATTCATATGACTGGGAAGCAGGTTAAAATAGAAAATGTATACTCAAATAAACCACTAAACAGGTAACTAAGTGTAGCTTGACCTCAAGACCATGCAGGAATGCAAGAAATATGCTTTGTTGCCCTGAGCTATAGGCTTATGCATCAGCAACCAAGACTAAGCTTCACACTGAATGGGTGCAAACTCTGGCCAATAAAACATAGAAAAGGTGTCCCTCCAAAGGTGCTAACTGAAGTGGACTGCCTGCGCAACTATTACTCTGCTTTAACCATTGTAGGTTTAACAATAGTTACGTGTGATGCTGCATTCCCTTTGGCAATGGCCTCTTCCTCTCTACTAGCATAATGTACTTATCTTTGGGGTAATTTGGGACTGTGATTATATGGAGGTAATGTAGTCCTTTTGCAGCTCTTCATCTGCTTGCTGCTTCTTGTGACTTTTGTTCTTCACCTTGTCACAGTGAACATCTGTACCATACATGCCCCATTTGGCTATAGTGAAAACATGCAACCCAAGACCTGGGCATGTACTGTGACCAGTAGCTTCCCATGGCACCTGTTTTGATGGTATAGACTACTCACCATTAGCTTCCTTAACCTATCTGCAGTGTCAGGTACCTTCTACTTGTGTAGCTGTGATCTGCAAGTTTGATAAACGTCCCCTTTCTCACTATCTGTTCAACAATGCTATACTCCTGGTCTTCCTACCATGTTCTTGTATACTAGCATTTCAAATGTAGTCACTTACTTTCAAAGGTAGGTTAAGTGAGTGACAACTGCTTATTTATGCAATATAATCACTCATATTGTCACAAGACTTTCTTATATGCTCTCTGAATTTTTGTCCATATACCTTAGGACTCATTTTAATTCATTCCAATAAATTGTTATATAACTCTATCATGACTCAAATAATTTACATCAATAATTGTTTTTATATGGCATGTGTTGCCTTACCCATGAGCAGAGGAGTTAAAAACCTCACCCACTGCCTTTAGTCAAGTTGGTGTTGATTATATGCCCTTTCAAATGCCTGAACAAAACCAACAAATTAATATCCCTCTTTATACAGCAGAAATAATTTGGTACTGACCTTGGCATCTGTGGTTTGGCTTCCCCCTAACCACTACTCACCTGTCTTTGGGGAAGGGTCAGCATCACCCTCTCATATTGGCTCTCTCTGTTATGTCTTAAGCTGCTCTGACCTCTGGGCATTTCATCTCCAAGTGAATTCCTTCTAATTTCACTTAAATATTGAAATAATCTGAAGATGGGCTGAATTATTTACATGCTGCACACCCACAGTCCCTGACAGACTGTCTTCAGACTTTGTGTGCTGTGTTTTTTCTGCACATAAGGCTGCTATCATGTCCTCCATGGATAATACAAAATTCTGTTGGTTTTGCAGGCCTTTGGTATGACGTTGACATCTTTGCATATTTTTGAATGTCCTTACTGCCTGTTTCCTAGCTCTTCTAAATGAAATACCTCCAAACCCTTAGCTTCACAGTTTAACTCAACTTTATTAGCACTATCTCTTCCCTCCTTAATAACCACAAACAACTACCTCTCACACTCCCCTCCTCTGCCTCTAGTACTACAAACTCCTTCTCATTTAGACCTATTCAATTTATTACATTAAAAAGCTCCTAAGCAAACTAAAAACCTGCTGCCAGGCAGCCGATCAACTACCAAACAAATTCCTAAAAATAGTGGCTCCATCCATTACCTATCCCATCTCTATACTAATCAATTGTTCTGTCTGTGAACAATATGTGCCTCTCCTCTGGAAAGTCAATCATATCATCCCCCTCCACAAGGGTGGCTGCTCTAGAGAAATCTCAACTACCACCCTATAGCTATCCTCCCATCCATAGCCAAAATCCTCAAGAAATGTATTCAGCTACAACTCCTCAACCACCTTACCACTAGTAACCCCCTATCTGATACCCAGCATGGTTTTAGACCCCAGTATAGTACAAACATAGCCTTGTTATCCTTCACCAATACTATTCATCACCTCATGAACAAAGAACAACTAGTCTCTGCAATTTTCCTGGACATGTCAAAAGCCTTTGACACCATTGCCCACCAACTATTACTCAACAAACTTGCTGGGCACAGTCTCAGTCCAGCACCCCAACATGGTTCACAGTTATATATCAAACCATCAACAGCCTACTAAATGGGAGAATAATCTCTCCCCACTACTCCCAGTATCCACTGGTGTACCCCAAGGTTCAGTACTTGGCCCCCTTCTATTTATCATATTTACTAATAACCTAAATATGTCAACCTAACTTGCCTCAATCATTCAATATGCAGATGATACATCTCTGATCTGCTCTGTCCCTCCCCCACAAGAACTACAAGAAAAGATGCAAAAAGCATTCCTGGAAATTGAAACTTTCCTATCAAACCACCAACGTATTCTTAATCCTAATAAGACTAAGTTAATGATTATTACAAACAAGACTACCAAGCCGAATTCCCTACCCCTCTCTATTCAATCCGCTAATGGTACCAAAATTGATCCAACAAACCAGGCCAAGCTCCTAGGTAGTACAATATATGACCATCTTAAATTTGGTATTCATATTTCACTAACTAATAAAGTCTATTCCAAACTCTGTGCTCTCTATAGAGCCAAACCTTACCTAACACCCCAAGCCAGGCTAGCCACAGCTAAATCTCAGCTTCTGTCTACACTTCTCTATTGCTATCACATCTTCACCAACTTATGCAAGGCTTCTCTTCGTTACCTAGAATCTTGCTATAACAAAATTGCAAAGTTTGCCACCAATCAACCCCATAAAGCCCACCATTGCTCTGCTGTTCTACAACTTAACTGGCTAGAACTCCCCAACCTGTTAACATTAAACCAACTTATCCTCACCCATAAAATCATACACAACCCAAATAGCTGCCCCGCAATTTCAGCCCTAGTCCAACTACAGGTAAACAACAGGTCCCTTAGGTGTTCCGATAGGCCATTGCTCAAAATAACACAATCACATAATAGCCATGGTGACTCCCTCTACTGAAACAAAATAGCTAAGTCCTGGAATGCTTTGCCCCTAAGCATACAAAGCACCCCCGCTATACTTCTTTTAAAACAAAAATAAAAGAATATCTTAAGAGCAAGTGGCTCTGCCACTGTAGTACCCCGGATAACTCTTCTTTCCTACTATTCCTCACATCCACCTTTTATAGCTGATTGCTGTTTTACTTTCAGGTTATAATTGATGGTTTCCTCACTGTTTAGATTTTAAATGCTTTCAGTACTTCAAAATTTCATTGTTAGTCACTCTATTAGCATTACGTGGCACATATCTCTTCATTAGGCATACTCACTCTCTGCTTTAATTTTTCACCCAGTTATCAAGATTTCTGTGGTTTACATTTCTAATTTGTTCCTATGATGCAATGAATTTAACTAGGTTTAACTGTTTAGCTTACAGTTATGTATGGAATTTATTCATGTACTTCTATGTAAATTATGTATTTTTTATCCGTCTTTGATTTTGGGGCTTTTCTCCACGGGTCTCCATTGAAAATGGGCTACTAGTCCAGTTGGACACTACTTGGTAAACAAATGTAAATAAATAAATAACTTCAGTAGAATTTATGCCTCTGTATATTTATTTTGTGGCTACAAGGGTGCATGCACCCTTGTTGACAAAACTGCTTTGCTGGCAAATAAGGCCAGTTTCACTATCCAACCACTACTACCACTGTCTGACAGTAGACAGAGACCATGTTCCTTAGATCCACTCCACTGTTCATAATAATCTAAAAGCCAACAGGGGGTGTGTTCTCTGGATTCATACCACTGGCACAAAATTGCTTGCAGTATAAAATGTACATCCGAATAAATCACTAAACAACTCACTCAGTAATGTTTGGCCTCAAGCATGCAGAAAATATGCACTGTTGTCTTGGGTTATTGGCCAAGACCAACTCCTCCTGGACAGGCTTCACATTGAATACAATACTTTGTAGTCCTTCCTCCCCTAAAGTAACTATTAGCATTCACACACACACACACACACACAATACAAAATACTTTCAAGGGAAGACTGTTGATATATCCCAATATTACAACTTTCTTTTCCGGTACAAGGTGGATTACTGCCATCAGTCCAGATTAACAGACTGGAGAACTCCATTTACTGTTCCACTCTTGAGAATATAACCCAAATATCAATAAACACACATGGAAAAGTGTAATAGAGTAGTCTGGCCAGTCAGATGTAGATAGCAGCAGGTAGTCACTATTTATAGTAAATGCCCTCATATAAGTTCAAAAGTAAATAAATAATTCACTCACAACATTTTAAAGGTGAATAAATACAAATACTTTACTTAAAAAAGAAGTTTAACAGTACAGCTAAAATCTTAAATTATACAAAGAAATATATACTTGCATAGGGAAAACAGGAAACAATAATCTGTATGAGCAGCTAGGTTCTGCTTTTAAGCATCCTATCTACTAAGCTATTTTTCCAAAGTATTTCTAAATGAAAGAGTTATTGGGCTATATCTACACTTTCTGAATATGCAGAAATAAATTCACTGGTACAGAGCAGCAAACTGGTCATACTGAGCAAAATCCTTGAGAATACTCATTGCAAACAGTAAAATGACCACTGCCAATTCAACCATATCTGGAGAGAGGGTCATTCCATCTAACCACTTGAGGGATGCCTTGCAATGTGTCTACAGTGCAAATGATTACAATTAACACCATTCTTATAAACCATCTCTGCTGCCCCTGCAAACCATAGTTCAAAGTACTTCCTGAACAATTTCCATAAGGTGATGTCTTGGAGAAAACATTTTTCCTGTTTTAGTTAATGTATTTGTTTTTCTCCTTTTGGCTAACAACCTCACAGGAAAAAAATATGAAGTAAATTATACATTTAGAGCAAGTAATTTCTTACTCACTGTAGCTGCCCTTCAAGAGAGGCTCAAAGTGTTTCAGTTTGCTTTCTGGATCTAAGAAGTGCCTGGGCAGATTAACATAAATGAAGATGGCAGTGAAAATGATAATGGTGCATTTTCTGTTACTGTTGTGATGGCCTGCCTTCTCATTGTGCCATAATCAGATGCTGCTGAAATACTGGTGGATGTGCACAGGCACCATTAGACCCTGAACAACATTGTAATA
Source organism: Protopterus annectens (assembly GCF_019279795.1). Taxonomy (NCBI): domain Eukaryota; kingdom Metazoa; phylum Chordata; order Ceratodontiformes; family Protopteridae; genus Protopterus; species Protopterus annectens. The sequence goes on along the minus strand of NC_056741.1, from coordinate 1,325,453,220 downwards.
TACAGTGTGGTGTTATAATGCAATGCATTGCAAAGTGTGTTGTGTGAGATGGTGACTTTCATATGTAAAGAGCTAAGGCTTTGTGCCTTAACCATCCAACTCTATTGCTGCATTGCTAAACCCTCAAAAGGCAGAAAACAGTAGCATTATGGTATGACCAAGAAAAGTAGTTTCCATGCATATACTTTCTCTCAATCTTTCCTGTGGGAATTACACATTCTTAAGACTTATACAGAAATACATTTGTTGGAAAATTTTCACAAACAGTTGTTTGAGTATTCTTTTCTCTTAGAAAACATTAATCCCTTATTTCAGAGCTCTCAAATGTCTCTATTTTGGAGGAATGTTCCTGTTTTTGGGCCTGATTTCACCCTGTACAAGATGTACCTATTTTTTGAAGTGTCAACCCCTTCACAAAATGTACTGAATCAATGTCATCACGTGATTTTTGAAGCTGTCTAGCACACAAAAAACACACTACATGTCCAACATACTAGTGCCACCAACAATTTAAAGAAAGAGGTCCCGCATCTTACAACTGTCTTTTCTTTGAAGCAAAAATAAATGATCTTGTGAGTTAGAATTTTGCAATATAGTTCATTTATGTCTACAGATTGTATACCGTCTCTCAACAATTCCTTCATTTCTCTCACTCTCTTCATTTTGATTGGGGTTCTGTGTACAATGTCACATTCCTGCTAGAAGTCGGAAGTCTTATGTGCTATTTTGTATTCAGATTTTATGCTTATTAGATGTTGAGATTTTTGGCTGGATGCACTTGTTTTGGTGTTTGCAGGCTGAGAGGTATGCCTTATTTACCTAAAGCATAGCTTTTTAAATTAACAGTGATTGCTTCAGATTTCAAATTTCCAGATGAATAAACTGAAAATATCAGATTTAATCAGCTTGCAGTTCAGATTAAGACCAGAATTTACAAGGAGGCCCCAGTCTAAAGTCAGTGTGCAAGGATCCACAAGGGAAGTAAATGGAGAACATGACAATGAAATGTTTTCTGTAAAGCCATCTCTGTTAGTATAGACAGAGGGATAAAGCCCTGATTATGACCCAGAAGATCTGTGTTTAATTGTTGGAAATGACATGGTGAGAGGGTTTACAGGGGTTGCCCGATGCTACAACCTCTGGAAGAGGAGTACAGATACAAAAGCTGGCCATTGTGCATGCATTTGGCCACTACGTATGCAGCAGAGGTCATTGTGGATGTAGGGGAGGGCAGTGAACACCCTGCAGTGATGCAGGTTACATGTCCCCTGTCTACGGGAGGGGTTAAGAGTCTATAACATATGTCTTCTTTGCTAGGATGCTAGCAAAGGCATGAATCATCTTTCTGGCTCCTGAATGATGGTCCATCTGGACAGTGCTCATTCACATGCTAGGATATCCAAACAGGGGAGCAAACAGGTTTGCGTCCAACTAAGGCTAGATTGATGGTCAGAAGTCTTGGGAACAAAAAGCACATTGACTAAATGTATATCTTACACAAACAGACAAAAAGGACTATTTTTGAAAGTCCCCTGACTAAATGTATATCTTACACAAAAAAAAAAATGAAAGGGACTATTTTGAATAAGTTTTGTTCTGTAAGATATACAGTACAAACTGCAAAACAGCAAAAGTTAAAAAAAGAACCAAGGTATAATAATGTTAGTCAATGACTGGGGTGTAAGTTCTACAGTATGTAACACTGGTTCTTCCATTAGACCACCCAGGCTTATTGATAATCGTTTATTTAAATTTGTTCACCAGAAGTTCTTCTGCCATGGTTCTGGAACATTGGATCTCTAGGAACCCGGTGCTCGATAATTATAAATCTCTAATTACCAAATAGAATATAATTTGCCTTTCACTGTATACCAATATGTTACAAACCCTATATGTGCTAAGTGCAACAATATGCATAGTACACTACTGATGTTGTTTCTGCTTAGAACATATATCATAAATGAGATACTGAAGTTTAAAGTATCAGTGATGTGTAAATACTGTACATGCAAGTGTCTTCAGTTCTTGCTCTCTTATTCTTGATGTATGAAGCCATCTTCTTCTTCTTCATTATTATCATCATCATCATCATTATAGTGTTCTCTTTACATTCTTATATATGTAATACTGATTTCTGTTTTCTGAGGATTTCCGTTATGGACATTTTTTTATTAAACTTTGTACATATGGACCATTTCTTCCCAGGCACCCACTGTAAATGGGGTCTGAGCAGTAGTAGAGGTTCCCAGTTAACAAATTAAAGTAAATAAATTATTATAGCATTATAACACAATAGAAAAACAACTCTCTGTACTAAACATGCCACTCAAAATGGCAGTATGTCTTAACAGTCTCCTGCTTTACAATGCAAATGATTGACAGAAAAGGATAATAGATAAGAAGCTATAATTGTGTTTTTATTGAAGGGGTGAACAAGATTCACTTCATCCAAACTGCATTTATATTTCCATTCCAAGGCTGCAGAAATGTCTGGAAAAGGGAAAGCCATTGCTTTGCAATCAAACAAAGCAGTCACCTTTTTCAGAAGTTGAGCCAAGTGAGAGAGAGAGAGATTCTAACTGTAGCAGCAGTGCAGGGGGGTTGAGATCCCCATATGGGTGTGTTTCAGGGAGGCTTTGCACTCTGTGAAAATGTTTGTTTATATTTATTTATCTTTTTTCCTTTTTACCCTTCCTGTCTGCTATCACTCTCTCTCAGTCAACTGGTCTTTTACTACAAAATTGGGGGGCTGACCAACAGAGGCTGTCATTTAGGTAGCCATCAGGGATTTTTTGTTCTATTTTACTTTATATGACCCTTACCTCTGTGTGTATGCCCAGTAACATACCTAGGATTTGGCATGCAAGGGGAATCAATGATGGTGTGCTACATGATTCTGTGAATGACATAACCTCCAAAACCAGCCCCGACCACCTTGAAGCCAAAGATCATGTGGAGTGTCTGGTCTCCACTGTGGATTCAACCATGGCAGCCTGTGCCATAGACACGCACTCTCATACCCTTCCTCTGAGAACAGATAAGCCTACATCAGACCTCCACTCCCCCAGGCCAGCAACAGTAGGTTCCTGAGCCACTATTGAACTCTGGTTACCTGGATCATAGTTAGGGTTTTATCCCTCTATGCCAATGGAGCTGACTGTTTATTTTTCATTTTGGTAAATATCATGTTTCTGAAGTGTTCTAGTATGTTCTTAGGTGTGGCCTCACATTTGATGCTGTCCTTTGTGTACATTGTTACTATAGCAATATGTCTTACAATTTTTTTACATTCACAGGAGAGGTTTACTTACAAAAAGTGGGTGTCGCAATGGGTTCCCCGTGTGGTGGCAGCATATCCAATTTGGTTATGGCATACTGGGAATCCCATTATGTATTTTCCCAGCTGAACACCCACTATGAGCATTATTTATTATATACGAGATTCCTTGATGATATACTCATTGTTTCAAACATGTGTGAGCAAGAAGCCGATAAAATGTTACAGTACTTCAACAACAGTACTGAATTCTTAGAGTTCACACACACATTTTCAACTGTAAATATTGCCTACTTGGATGTGTGGCTAAGTAAGGACTTGACGCTTAATTGCTACACTGCTAAAATCCACTGAAAGGAAACATATTCTAATACCTTCTTGCACTTTACCAGCTGTCACCCATTCTTTCAAAAGAGGTCTGTGGTGAAAGGTCAGCTGGTTCGTGCTGCGAGAATGGTTACTCTGGACAATGATTTCCATGACGAATGTGTTACACTTAAGAATATGTTTATGTCGCGTGGTTATCCTGAACCCCTTTTGGACCAGCTTATACAAGAAATAACTGACAAAAGATGTCATTACATCTACACACCTTTGCTACCAGTTACTAAGAATAAATCTACTGACATATTAACTGGTGACGGTGTGTGTAATTTGTCATACGAGCTGGATAGGCTTACATCTTGTAATGACCATGGTCAACAACATAGGGGAGGATTTAACAACAACCAAAGCCCTGACGGCTTTGAAACAGCTGTTAAAATAACTACGGCATTTATGGATGAGACTACTCAACCATCCTTTATAACAACATTTAACACAGATAGTGGACTTTGTGCAGACATTATTTTTAAAAACTGGGAATTGTTTAGATTATACCCTAGTATTTACAATAAATTTGACTTTAAACCTAAGATTGGTTATAAAAAAGGAAAAAACATGAAGAGTATTTTAGAGTCTAGAAAACCACGTTCAGTTTCAAATGTAGGAATGCATAAATGCCAGAATTGTAATTATTGTAAATATATTGAGGAAACTACACATTTTCACATTAACAACTACACATACAAAATAGGCTTTAAATTTAACTGTAATTCAACCTTTGCGGTCTATTTAGCTAGGTGCAAACTGTGTTCAGCCTTTTATATCGGGAAGACCGAAAGAAGGCTAAGAGAACGCATATATGAACATATGTATGCTATTAAAAATCTTGAAATTAGAAAATGCACTGGCTAAGCATATTGCAACTAACCATGATCATAGTTTTAGTTTTGTTGCAATAGACCATATTGAAAACAACCAGAGGGGTGGGCCTAGACCTTTACAATTAGAAGAAGTTGAGTTATCTTGGCAGGTAAGACTACATGCGTACTGCCACCCTGGAATAAATGATGTTTGTACAATTTCGAGCCTCTTAAAATTAAAGAGTCTTAAGAGATGACTAATAGTGGGGTTATGATGTATACTAATTAGATTTGACACACGTAAATAATTGTACATTTAAGTAATAGGAGTTTTGGGAATGTAGATCTGTTAGTTATGTCACTTTAAATTGTTAATTGATTAATGATTTGTAGCAGCGTTCACTCTCCAAACAATTTATGTACAAAATGTGTGTTTTAATGTTATCATGTGATTGTATTCTGAAGAAGTCAGGCATTTGTCTGACAAAAAGCGCTTTAAGTATTTCATTTTAGTAAAGTTTACCAGTGATTTTTTATTTGTTGCCTCGTCGCTTTTTTACGTGTTTTTGGTTTACTTGTGTTTTAGTATGTTCTTAGGCGTGGCCTCACATTTGATGCTGTCTTTTGTGTACATTGTTACTATGGCAATATACGCAGACACCTCTATGTCCCATTCTTTATTGTCATTGGTCTTTGTCTCTTTGATACTATTTATGTCTACCCTCCCTTTCTGCTTCACTATTTACTGCTTCCTTGTCTTCATACCCAGAATTCTTTAACTACACAGTAATTCTGTTAATCTGTGCTTTGAATTATCCTGGTTTGTTCTTTCATTATATTCCATGTCTGTCTGTGACATAGAGCAGGCCCCTCTATCAAGCATCTCCCCATCCTCCCACCATTTCCAAGCCCACATCCTTTGTCATTATGTGCTCTAACATTCAGCAGGCTGGCTGCAGGTATAAGTAACCCTTTTGAGAATGTCAGCTTTAACCCCCTATCCTGGTATCTCTCTGCCACCTTCCTTCTGATCATCTTGCTACCACTTCAGCTTCCACCTCTGGCAGGTCTTAATGACTGACACTTCAATCCCCAAAACTCCCCTCTGCCCCCACACTGGCTATTGCTTCCTTCACCTTCACATCCTACCACATTCCACTATCCCTCATGTGTGCAACGTTTCCCCCTGCAGTTCTACCACAGTAGCTATCTTGACTTTCTACTGTGGGTGTCTTCCTCCATTGTATACTCCTCCAATCATCCTCACTGCTCTGTCACGTTTAACTTCTGTTCCCCCCGTCAACTTCAGTGCCTCTCCCTGTCCATTTCCTCTGGTGCTCTCCATATGGTGTTGGCTCTTGCATGACATATGGACATATGCGGCTCTGTTTCCCCTTCAGTATTTGTCATGCTGTCTGCACCTGTACTTCCACCGCATACTCTGCAGCATGGCTTCATCTCACACATTTTCTCTTCATGCTGTACTGCATACTAATTTAAAAAAAAAACACTATGTCTTGCTGTTCTTAACCTTTCTCCTAACTACCCTTTTCAACCCTCTCTTGTATTCTGCCCTGATGTTGCCTTATTTACTTCTGTCCCACTCTGCCTTTTCTTGTTAGAGTTAGGGAAAGGGTTAGGGTTTGCACGCATTACTAAGGTGAGGCAAAGTAATACATACTAACCCTAACTCTACAGCTTATCTTAAAAAACTTTGTAAAACAGTACTACTAAACAACACACACACACACACACACACACACACACACACACACACACACACACACACACACACACACACACCTCTAACATAAAGCCTATTTATGTCTTGTCTCTGAAACAGACATTCATACACATGACCCTGCACTTCACTCTGTGAAACAAATGACTGATAGAATGAATGGAACCTATATCTCTCTCCCCCTATACAGAGAAATAGCCATAAATATAGACATATACTACATATGTAGGGTTTGTATACACGTATGTGTTTGATACACACACACACACACACACACACACACACACACACACACACACACACACACACACACACACACACATATTTTTTTCATTCTTTTTAAACACCTTTGTCCTTCAGATCTCCATAGCATACTAAGCAAGAGCCAGAGAGGTGACAAATTAAAAAGTAATTAAGAGAAGCAACGTAGCAAGCAAATCATTATCACTTAACTTACCTTATCTAGGAAAAATGAGGAAATACGCACCCTGTTGCTCTTTGTTTTAATGAAATATGTAAACACACCAATCTCAAAATGTCCTAGTCTTTAAGTTAAGTAATTAACACCTACTTTTGCTCAAATACTAGAATATCAAACATAAGATTTTTTTTTTTTTTTTGCTTAAACCTCACAAGAAAAGATAAGAAGTGAAATGAAAAAATGAGGCTTAAGCAAGTTTTTATCTTGCACAAAATAGCCAGGGGACCAGCTGGTGAAACTGACGAACTACTGGGGACATAGATGCCAATGGTTACTTTAAGAGACTTTATTCCAGTGCCAAATACATCCACAACAAGGCTAGTATAAGTCTCAAACTGCTGATGCTGAGCAAGCTTTATTAAGGACACCTGGCTAAGTGAAAGCATTTGGTCTTCATGTTGTAGCTGCTGTGCTCCCTCAGCTTCTTTGTAATTCAGCACCCTAATTAAGCCAAGATTGAGGGCAGGGAAAATTCAAGGATATAATTGGTATGATGATATTATTTTATATCTGATAAAACCAGAACCAGAAAAGTACATTTCGGTGTTGTGGAATATTTTGAGATGATTTCAAGTCTTTATGGGATTCAAAATTAATGAAACTAAAACAAAGGCAATAGCTGTAAACTATGTACCCACACATGAATTTGTTCAGCAATGTCCATATTTATAGGGACGTGATAAAATGAAGTACTTAGGAGTGTGGATTAAAAAGGATTCTGCTGTGGCTACTTAGGATATGTGGGAAGAGACTAAACAAAAGATAATGCAAAAACTGAGAAAATGGAGGCTCTGTTTTATGGATGTGGATAGCAAGATGCAAGCAGTTAAAATGTTTTTAGTCCCTTTAGTTTTATACACAGGTCAGGCATATTTTTTTCAACTAGAGGAGAAGTTGTGGATAGCAATTAATAAAGAGATGAATGATTTTATCTGGAAGGGGAAGACAGCAAGAGTCAAGTGGGCTAAGCCGATTCTTCCAATAGAACAAGGTGTTTTGGGATTACCTGATTTGAAGGGGTATTTCAGAGGTACTCATTTAAGGCGCCTATACATAGCACAAGCAGAAAGCTATAACTCAAAGTGGAAAGGGATGATGACGAAACATTTTGAAGCTCAAGAAACAAGGAGAGACTGGGATTTTGGATGCAGATCCTTAACGTGAGTAACAATAACCATTCAGACTATTATATTCATAAAGTAGCAGAAAGTATTCTAAGAACTAAGCCAACACAGGAATGGATAAAGGATAGTCTGCTGATAGGGATGACTGCAATTAGGGATACAGACAATAGGCAAGAGGCGGATAGAAGTTATTGGAGAAAACTGGCAAAGGAATCAAGGTATTGGGAGCAAATAATTAGATAGGGAAAGGTAATAGAATGGGAAGAGGCCAAAAATGCATTTGGACTACAAGCTAGAGATTGTCTTCCCTGTCAAGGACTGATATCAGAGTATAGGCAAAGAGAAAGACATAGCAGGATCCTCAGTGAAGAAACAGCACTGGTAGAGTTTTTAGTAGAATCTAGAACAGAAGCTTCTGTTAAAAAGTGATAATTAGTAGAGCATATAAAATATTGCATGATAACTATAAGAATCAATCAGAGTTGGTTAGAAATTATTGGGAAGAGAGACTGGATAAGCAATTCATGAAAAAACAATGGGGGATATATGCATGTTCCCAAAATAAGCAAAAGTATAAAAAATTTAGGATCTTTGCTTGGAAGTGTTTACATATGTACATTTATCAATCACCATATAACGCTGTTACTTAATGGCTCCGGTCACAGTTTCTGTTAGCAAATACCACCAAAAACAGTTCTGCAGTTAAAATAGTGCTGTTCAATATAGCGATTCCAACGAAACTTCCATTTGTTTAAACACTTTATTCTGGTTATAACAAAGTAAGCGCTTTCACCCGTAGGCTTTCTCAAACTTTTACAAAATATACCAGCACACTAAACATTTAAATATACCTACTCTAAATCTGATAGGGTGTTAACATCCATTAATTGAGTAAAACAAATCACCCTTTAAAGCCAAGACATATCCAAACATCATAAACAATTTTAAAATATTTAAAACTTCACTATGACCTTATTTAAAAACATTAACTAAAATTTCATGTATATAACATAAAATTAAATTAAATACTTTATAACTTAACATATATTACTAGGATATATCAGAGGTACAATCTATCTATGTGTTCAAAGAGGGTTATTTCATTAAGGTCTATAGACCCTCCTACTTTTTAAAAAAGGTTTGATATGAACTCTGTCATTCAAACCTGGCTTTTCATCCCCCCTCCATCTAATAATCCATCGTATTTTGCTCTCTAGGGTCCGGTTGATCAAGTCACCCCCCCTAGGTCCCTGCACTAACTGTTGTATAACACAGAAGCTAAAAACATGTTCTGGTCCTGTTTCACTGTTGTGTTTCGCTAATGCATTGAACCCAGATCCTATTCTGATGTGGTATACATGTTCTCTAATGCGCTCTCTCAGCATTCTATTGGTTTTCCCAATATAGAATGCTGGGCATACTGCACATCTAGCTAGGTAAACCACATTTTTACTAACACAACTGGTGTGAGTGTTAAACTTAAATATCCGTTTGGTGACCGGATGCATCAAGGTGGTATCAGTGTTGATGTAACTACACTGGTTACATTTGCCACAGGACAAAGTATTTACATCAGACGCCTCATCCCTATCTTTAAAAGGAACACCCTTAGGTCTACATAATAATCTCTTCAGATTAGGTTTATTTTTATACGCTATCCTTGGTTTTGGTCCCACTATTTCACCTATTCTGCTATCTGTCAACAAAATGTCCCAATGCTTAGACATCATATTCTTTAACTCCTGGCTGCCCTTTGTATAAAACATAGAAGCTCTCAAGCCTGATCTATCTGAACAAACCATACTGTGTTGGTTAGCTTGTTCTGCAAAATAAGGTCTTGCTCTAGTCCCTCTCAAATCATTTACCTCAATAATTGTTTGATCTATCAAACTCTCAGAGTAACCCCTATCTAAGAACATTCTTTTCATCTTCTCTACCTCTTTCCTATATCCATCTCCAGATGGATTCAGTCTGGACGCTCTCATGAACTGTTCTTTCAAGATGTTATTGAAAATGTGATTGGGGTGCATGCTTTGCCTATGTAATAGCGTATTTTTATGGCAAGTTTTCCTATGGATTGAAGTATTTAATAATCCATTATCCAATTTATATATGTCTACATCCAAGTAGGAAATCCTACTATCTGAGTATTCATAAGTAAACTTCAGAAATCCAGTGGATCCATTAATATACTCTACAAAGCTTGCTAAAGTCTCTACATCTCCCAGCCAAACCAGAAAGAGGTCATCCACGAACCTACGATATAACCCAACAAAATTATTAAACCATTCAGATGTATATACAACCTTGTCCTCCCAGGCTGCCATTACCAGGTTGGCGTAGCTATTTGCGCACGATGTGCCCATAGCTACGCCATCCCTCTGGAGAAAAAAGTCATCCCCAAACATGAAGACATTGCTTGACAATATTGTTTCTAGAAATAGAGTAACCAGATCTATTCTGTCTGATGAAAAATCAGAATGTGTACGTAAATAATCCTGTATATATTGTATTCCAAGATCATTCGGTATCATCGTGAATAGACTAACAACATCTAAAGTGACTAAATAATACTGTGTCCCCTCAACTAATCCATTAAAATATGCATATAAATATATAAGGAAATGCTTACTATCTTTGAGTATGTTAGTATTCATATCAACCAATGGCCTTAAGACATTCTCCATGTAAATTGATAGTGGCTCGGTTACCCAGCCCTGGCCGGCCACAATCGGCCTCATGGGGGGTTTTATCTGAGATTTATGGACTTTCGGTAACCCTTGAATAATTGGTATCACTGGATTATTAACTTTGAAGTAGTCATATAACTCCCTAGTTATACTAGAGGACATGATGAGGTCATCAAGCATGTAATACACATCAAAAACCTTATCCTTCACCTCATTAAAATCTATCTTGACATAGAATCTAACATCTCTAAGTAGTTGTCTCATACTCTCTGTATACTCTATAGAATCCATGATTACCACTGGGCCTCCTTTATCGGCCGGCCTCACCACCAATTTATCATCATTTCTGAGGTCATTCAATGCTTTCCTCTGATTATAATTCAAGTTCTGTCCATGTCTCAAATTTTTTCTGTTCTGAAAGTGACCATGTATTTCACTCTCTAGAATTTTACCAAAAGCATCTATTACCGGGTGTAGCTGTGGTATATAAGTGCTATTTGGACAGAACCTGGGGCCTTGTACTACCTCATCATTTGTACCAAAGTCTAATCTCAATTGTATGTTCCTAATGAACATTTTTGTGTCTATAACTGTATCCACCAAATCATCTCTTCTGGTGGGAATAAAGTTCAAGCCCTTGTTCAATACCTGTATCTCATACTCAGTCAAGCTCCTGCTAGATAAGTTAACAACTAGCGAGGGATCTTCTCCCACATTTTCTTTAAGGTCGGGCCCTGATGTTCCTCCACTGAGCCCTTCCTTTTGTGTCTCCCTCTGCTGGCCGAACGCCTCCTTTCGGAGGAACGACCCTGTGCAATAGGGAAAGGAATACCTTCCTTCCGTGTTGGTAAACCATCACCATTTTTTCCTTGGGTGACCTTAGGCCTAACAGCCACATCTGTCATGTTAGACCCTATGTTACTAGGCAGAGAGGTCTTACTTAATGATGGTTCTTGTCTATCTATTTCTGTAGATGTACTACCTTCATTGTTAATCCTTGTTTTTACATTATTATCCAAACCAGGATTACCACTTCCTCTAGTTTGAGGTTCAACGTGATTAATTACATTAAGATCTGCATCATTATCATCTAACACATGACTAAGAACATCATCATTTACTTGTGGTACTTCATGTACAACCACTTCTTGTCCCCTCCATTGGGGTTTCACTTGAGTATAACCTCGTCCATTATTATAGGGGGTGTTTCTATATGTGGGACCATAATTCTCCTTAGGCCAAGTAAAAACTTGGTTATTTCTGAAATCACGTACATCTCTAGCTATCTTGGTCTTTTTTTGTTCAACCAAACGTTTCTCAAATAGTAATACATCATCCAACATTCTCTCAAATTTCCTATGACAATCAATATTTAGATACTTCATTTTAAAGTCACTAACATGTTGATTAACTAGAGTCCTTAAGGCATCTTCCTCTGGTGTGTGAAACTCAATAAGAAGCTTCATATAACTGAAGCTCAGCTCCATATTGAGCTGTTGCCACTTAAAAAGCAGTTCAGGAAATCTATTCCCTGTCGTGGGCATTTTTAAAACGCGTAGCCCACGAGGAATTATTTTCCTAGCAAGGCAAGCTTCAAAATAATGACGTTGTACCTGTAGTTTCTTTAAGCGTGTAAACTCAGTCTCAATGTCCTGTATGTCTTTCATAACATTTAACATCCCTCTGTGCTGATCAGTACTATCGTTGTCTTCACATTCCGGTTCGTAGTCTAGTAGCGGATTCTCTCTACCGGCTACACAAGCCTGAAAACGTGCGTCACTCCTGCTGGTTCCTTCCACTTCCGTAGGCACATACGGTAACTCAATGTTTGCGTCGACGTTGGCCATCCCCTTAGGCTGTTGTGCAGAGCATAAACCAAATAACCAAATGCAAAGTTCCCAAATGCCGCACAGCAAACCAACAGAGTTCAGGAACAGCGTTGTAAAAAAGTCAATAATATCAATCACCATATAACGCTGTTACTTAATGGCTCCGGTCACAGTTTCTGTTAGCAAATACCACCAAAAACAGTTCTGCAGTTAAAATAGTGCTGTTCAATATAGCGATTCCAACGAAACTTCCATTTGTTTAAACACTTTATTCTGGTTATAACAAAGTAAGCGCTTTCACCCGTAGGCTTTCTCAAACTTTTACAAAATATACCAGCACACTAAACATTTAAATATACCTACTCTAAATCTGATAGGGTGTTAACATCCATTAATTGAGTAAAACAAATCACCCTTTAAAGCGCCAAGACATATCCAAACATCATAAACAATTTTAAAATATTTAAAACTTCACTATGACCTTATTTAAAAACATTAACTAAAATTTCATGTATATAACATAAAATTAAATTAAATACTTTATAACTTAACATATATTACTAGGATATATCAGAGGTACAATCTATCTATGTGTTCAAAGAGGGTTATTTCATTAAGGTCTATAGACCCTCCTACTTTTCAAAAAAGGTTTGATATGAACCCTGTCATTCAAACCTGGCTTTTCATCCCCCCTCCATCTAATAATCCATCGTATTTCGCTCTCTAGGGTCCGGTTGATCAAGTCACCCCCCCCAGGTCCCTGCACTAACTGTTGTATAACACAGAAGCTAAAAACATGTTCTGGTCCTGTTTCACTGTTGTGTTTCGCTAATGCATTGAACCCAGATCCTATTCTGATGTGGTATACATGTTCTCTAAGGAAGGAAGGTATTCCTTTCCCTATTGCACAGGGTCGTTCCTCCGAAAGGAGGCGTTCGGCCAGCAGAGGGAGACACAAAAGGAAGGGCTCAGTGGAGGAACATCAGGGCCCGACCTTAAAGAAAATGTGGGAGAAGTTCCCTCGCTAGTTGTTAACTTATCTAGCAGGAGCTTGATTGAGTATGAGATACAGGTATTGAACAAGGGCTTGAACTTTATTCCCACCAGAAGAGATGATTTGGTGGATACAGTTATAGACACAAAAATGTTCATTAGGAACATACAATTGAGATTAGACTTTGGTACAAATGATGAGGTAGTACAAGGCCCCAGGTTCCGTCCAAATAGCACTTATATACCACAGCTACACCCGGTAATAGATGCTTTTGGTAAAATTCTAGAGAGTGAAATACATGGTCACTTTCAGAACAGAAAAAATTTGAGACATGGACAGAACTTGAATTATAATCAGAGGAAAGCATTGAATGACCTCAGAAATGATGATAAATTGGTGGTGAGGCCGGCCGATAAAGGAGGCCCAGTGGTAATCATGGATTCTATAGAGTATACAGAGAGTATGAGACAACTACTTAGAGATGTTAGATTCTATGTCAAGATAGATTTTAATGAGGTGAAGGATAAGGTTTTTGATGTGTATTACATGCTTGATGACCTCATCATGTCCTCTAGTATAACTAGGGAGTTATATGACTACTTCAAAGTTAATAATCCAGTGATACCAATTATTCAAGGGTTACCGAAAGTCCATAAATCTCGGATAAAACCCCCCATGAGGCCGATTGTGGCCGGCCAGGGTTGGGTAACCGAGCCACTATCAATTTACATGGAGAATGTCTTAAGGCCATTGGTTGATATGAATACTAACATACTCAAAGATAGTAATCATTTCCTTATAGATTTATATGCATATTTTAATGGATTAGTTGAGGGGACACAGTATTATTTAGTCACTTTAGATGTTGTTAGTCTATTCACGATGATACCGAATGATCTTGGAATACAATATATACAGGATTATTTACGTACACATTCTGATTTTTCATCAGACAGAATAGATCTGGTTACTCTATTTCTAGAAACAATATTGTCAAGCAATGTCTTCATGTTTGGGGATGACTTTTTTCTCCAGAGGGATGGCGTAGCTATGGGCACATCGTGCGCAAATAGCTACGCCAACCTGGTAATGGCAGCCTGGGAGGACAAGGTTGTATATACATCTGAATGGTTTAATAATTTTGTTGGGTTATATTGTAGGTTCGTGGATGACCTCTTTCTGGTTTGGCTGGGAGATGTAGTGACTTTAGCAAGCTTTGTAGAGTATATTAATGGATCCACTGGATTTCTGAAGTTTACTTATGAATACTCAGATAGTAGGATTTCCTACTTGGATGTAGACATATATAAATTGGATAATGGATTATTAAATACTTCAATCCATAGGAAAACTTGCCATAAAAATACGCTATTACATAGGCAAAGCATGCACCCCAATCATATTTTCAATAACATCTTGAAAGAACAGTTCATGAGAGCGTCCAGACTGAATCCATCAGGAGATGGATATAGGAAAGAGGTAGAGAAGATGAAAAGAATGTTCTTAGATAGGGGTTACTCTGAGAGTTTGATAGATCAAACAATTATTGAGGTAAATGATTTGAGAGGGACTAGAGCAAGACCTTATTTTGCAGAACAAGCTAACCAACACAGTATGGTTTGTTCAGATAGATCAGGCTTGAGAGCTTCTATGTTTTATACAAAGGGCAGCCAGGAGTTAAAGAATATGATGTCTAAGCATTGGGACATTTTGTTGACAGATAGCAGAATAGGTGAAATAGTGGGACCAAAACCAAGGATAGCGTATAAAAATAAACCTAATCTGAAGAGATTATTATGTAGACCTAAGGGTGTTCCTTTTAAAGATAGGGATGAGGCGTCTGATGTAAATACTTTGTCCTGTGGCAAATGTAACCAGTGTAGTTACATCAACACTGATACCACCTTGATGCATCCGGTCACCAAACGGATATTTAAGTTTAACACCCACACCAGTTGTGTTAGTAAAAATGTGGTTTACCTAGCTAGATGTGCAGTATGCCCAGCATTCTATATTGGGAAAACCAATAGAATGCTGAGAGAGCGCATTAGAGAACATGTATACCACATCAGAATAGGATCTGGGTTCAATGCATTAGCGAAACACAACAGTGAAACAGGACCAGAACATGTTTTTAGCTTCTGTGTTATACAACAGTTAGTGCAGGGACCTAGGGGGGGTGACTTGATCAACCGGACCCTAGAGAGCGAAATACGATGGATTATTAGATGGAGGGGGGATGAAAAGCCAGGTTTGAATGACAGGGTTCATATCAAACCTTTTTTGAAAAGTAGGAGGGTCTATAGACCTTAATGAAATAACCCTCTTTGAACACATAGATAGATTGTACCTCTGATATATCCTAGTAATATATGTTAAGTTATAAAGTATTTAATTTAATTTTATGTTATATACATGAAATTTTAGTTAATGTTTTTAAATAAGGTCATAGTAAAGTTTTAAATATTTTAAAATTGTTTATGATGTTTGGATATGTCTTGACGCTTTAAAGGGTGATTTGTTTACTCAATTAATGGATGTTAACACCCTATCAGATTTAGAGTAGGTATATTTAAATGTTTAGTGTGCTGGTATATTTTGTAAAAGTTTGAGAAAGCCTACGGGTGAAAGCGCTTACTTTGTTATAACCAGAATAAAGTGTTTAAACAAATGGAAGTTTCGTTGGAATCGCTATATTGAACAGCACTATTTTAACTGCAGAACTGTTTTTGGTGGTATTTGCTAACAGAAACTGTGACCGGAGCCATTAAGTAACAGCGTTATATGGTGATTGATATTATTGACTTTTTTACAACGCTGTTCCTGAACTCTGTTGGTTTGCTGTGCGGCATTTGGGAACTTTGCATATGTACATTTATACCCTAAGCAGATTTTAAAGAATTTTTCCTCAACTAGATAGTAAATTTTGGTGGTGTTATGGGGAAGAAAGAGGTAATTGGGAACATATTTTTGGGAGGGTAATGAGTTGGAAGACTTTAAAAGTTCCTTGCAGACTACTCTACCAGAAATGCTGGCTGAGAAATTGGTATCAGTAAGAAAATTATATTTTTGAACTATGATACAGAATCAGAATTAACTAGACATAGTAAGGCCTTGCTGAGTCTAGTTATGGTGGTTGCCAAAAAAAAAAAAATTACTATAAAATGGAAATCAAAATCTAAACCTACTGTACTAGAAGTAGTAAATGTAGTAACAGAGATAAAACAACTGGGAATGGGATCTTTAGAAAAGGGTAAGAACAAATTACATTGAAAAAAGTGGGAATTGTCAGAACAATATATGCAGAATAATGTTTTGGAGGAGGAATGAGGTTTAAAAGAAGGCAGGATTGAATGAGCTATGTAATGTTTGAATGACAATGACAGGATAGATTATAAGTGATGTATAATGTTTACAACTAAAAATATGTCAATATGGTTTGATTTTATTTATATAGATGTATGCTTGCCAGTGGCAGCTGGTGACTTCAAATCTAAGGAGGGCTGCAGGAGACAGCTGAATGGGTGTGGCCAATGGGAAGGGGTGTGGCCAGCTAGAAAGGGGCAGGGCTATGCTCAAAACCACAAAAACTGGGACTTTAAATACGCTGCCCTGGGTATCAAACTGTCATTATGAGTGTCAAATCAAGACAAAATAAAGTGGAGAAGAAAAAAAATATTTCAATACATTGGCTACATGGCAGCTTACTTAATATTTAGATGGAAACAAAAAGGTTGTGAGGCATGAAAAAATAAATTATTTTTTAAATACATTACTGGAATGCTAGTTGAAATCAAGTATAAAAAAACAAGCAGCACTCAACTCAAACCACTCCTCCTTGCACTACAGTTCTAATTATAATTTATATTCAGCTTTATAAAAGTACCAAGTAACATGCTGAAAGTAGCAATCTCTGTGATACCGATTACCCCCACTTGTAAAAATGTTTCTTATCCAAAAAAGACTTGCTGCCTGACAACAGCTAGCTACTTGTTTCATGGGGAAAACATGATCAAAGTAAAAAAATGAGCAAACAACAAACAAGCTTAAGATAAATTGCTTAAAGGATTACTGCACATGTTATGGACAACACATGATAGATTGGCATTCTGTTTAGTTTATAGGTAAAGCCTGCAAAGATGACTGCAAGTCTCCAACAAATGTAATGGGCATCTGAAAATACTGTAATCCTTTCCTTTATTACAAATACTGTCATATGCATTTCAATACCTAAGGCTTATACGTTATCTAATTATGTAAATATTTTCTGCACGGCAACAACAAAAAGGCTTTCAATGTTGATAATTCTTTAAAAGTATGCTTATTAAAGCTTACTTGCATCTTACAATCTCAGACAAGCTTACTTGATGGTCATTAAAGCATTGCTACTTAAACACAGAACAACAGCACTACAACAACATGCATTTTCTGAATAATAAGAAGCATAAATCAATAGTACAAAAATATGACAGAAAACCAGAACATTCTGCAAAATCAAGGACAGATGAAAAGCCACTGTAGTACTTGTGTCTACCCTGGATGGGGGGATACTTTGCACACTTACACTGCATAACTGCTCCTTGCCTTGCTTGGACACATCCAAAGTCACTCCATGGGGGAGTGGGGTACAACAAGTATGTCACAATTTGAAATGTCTCTGGCTGACTGTTATGGCCCTGACACATTTGTCATACCTCTCAACCTCAGAGCAAGAAATCTGGAAAAAGCCATAAATAGAAGTGGGATAAAGGACCAAAAATAAGGACAATTTTTAATTATTGCTCTTATAAACTTAGAAAGATAATAGAATAGTAGGTCTTGCATTAATATTAATTTTCTGAAGGGTATGAAAGCTGAAATTTAAATGTCTGTCATTATTTTCTAACTTCAGTCTTTAATAATTTGCTACTAATTTGGCAGAAAACCACAATTTTATGAAAAAAAGGACCAAAAAATGTGATGCAAAAATATAAAATAACCACACAATACAGCTGGGAACCTGTCAAAGAAGGGATCCTTTTTTTAATATTAGTACTATTAAGTTGAGCAACTGACAAAATAAGAGAATCTACATGCATTTCTAAAATAAAAGTAATCAGTAACTCTGATCATTACAATTATTTATTAATTGTAAACCCTCCACGTTTCTTCCAAAATTGCCATTTTGCAGATGCATTATTAGGAGGAGAGCAATATACCTAATTCTATAAAGTGACTTTTTTTGTGCATACCTCTCATCCTCTTAATGCAGGAAATCTAGACTAGCCAAATATACTGGGGGAACAAACAAACAGTACTAAAAATTGCTCTTGTATAACCCTAGTTGATAAAATAACAGGTCTTGTTTTGCATGCATTTTTCCTGAAGGGTATGAAGTCTAAAACTCAGTGTCTGTCATTATTAAGTGACTTCATTCCTAAATGATTTGCCAGAAAACCACAAATTTTATGAGGAACAAACCAAAAATAAGAAGCAAAAATCTATTAATTCTGATAAAATCTGGACAGTTGAGAGGTATACTTTAATTGGGAGAATTGTGCGGCATAAATCCTACATGATGGACTTAGCTCCGTAGGTGTGGAAAATAAGTACCCCCAAAAAAGAAAACAAAGATCTAAGAGAAGTGATTGCTTCAATCTGGCTTCATCACTTTCAGTAGCATTCAGACATAATCAGTGAAAATATTCAGTAACAAAAAAGGTTTGTGCTTGTAGACATTTGCCTTAACTGGTTCCTAATTGAACACATCCAACCAAGAACTGGGAGGGGGCATACCTGAGCTGATCAGATAATCAATAAACACCTTCCTGATTGTATTAAATTATATTCCTTGTATAACACAGTACAGTTGTTAGAGGGCATTTTAAATTTGTTTTGAACATTTTGCCAATAAACAATGAAACAAAATGCATGCATTATTAATAACAAAACTGACCAATTCAGAACATTTCCATCATAAAAGTCTACTCAAACTTCTACTATCCATTAGTATCAGTATATATGCACAATTTCTGCGGAAGTAAAAGTCATCTAAATAATTCCACATTAAAGAGATCTGTAACTAATGAAAAGGTTGCTGCTAGCAAACAACTTTATATTTCATTGTTTCATCTACAAATAAAGTGCCTGTTGCCCTTGAGGAATAAATTGCCTATGTTACTTAAAAAAAAATGATAAGCTAGTAATATTGCAATAGGGAATGGATGGCAAACTGATAACAGGTTCATAGTTACTAGGTATCTCCACCAAAGAGGACATTTTCAGGACTGCAGCATCCAGCCCCTTTAAAGGTACAACACAGTACAGTATCAGCAAGGCATCTAAATACTGTGGGAGTAGAACCCACAGCCTTCTGCATCAAAAGCAAGTATTCAGCTTGTTATACTATTAACAATGCAAGCAGACTCAGCATAAGCAGCACTAAACTTCTCTTCCCCTGAAGCTCTCAGCTCCTTGTAAAATCCATTCGACATTCAACTCTATCTCTCAACTTTGCAGTACAGGAAATATGGAAAAAGCCAAAATTTATTGGTGGGGACAAAAGCCCCAAAACCAGGGGCACATTTTAAACATTGCTTGTATAAACTTAGAAAGTTGCTAGAATAAAATGTTATATCACCATGCATTTTACTGCCAAGGCTTGACCCCAGGACCCTGTGCACTACAATCAGAGCAGCATACCACTATGCCAAATCAGCTGTTTCTTGAAAGACAGGAAGACTGAAACTTAAATGGCTATCATTTAGTGAATGCAGTTCTTACCATAACTCTCAAACTCTTAGCACAACAAACCTGGACAAAGCCAATAATGGGGGAATATAGCCCCAAAAATAGGGACGATTTTCAAATATTGATCTTATAAACTTAGAACATTGCTAGAATAAATGGTTTTGTGTTACCATGTATTTTATGAAGAATATGAAGTCTGAAATTCACATGCCTGTCATTTAGTGAATTCAATCCTTCACTGATTACAAAAATCCATAAAACCACAGATTTTATGAGGAACAGAATGGAACAAAAATATGAGGCAAAAATCTGAACAGTTTTCACAAGTGGTGGTGGGTAGGGAATTGAAGCTCTTGCTTCCTCTAAGGTACAGGGTTTGAGCCTGAATAACTCTAGCCACCAGGTATATTTAACTGGGGCATTAAACACACACACACACACACACACACACACACACACACACACACACACACACACACACACACACACACACACACACACCAGGACCTGTATATTGCCTTGCAGCAGCTTCTGAATTGCACCAAATACAATTCCCTTCCCAGGAGCCAATCAGTTACTATCCATCGATTTACGTGAATGCAGAAGTTGCAGTCTGATCTCCTTCTAGACTATGCGGTTACAAACCACATAGACTTCTGGGCATCTGTACACTGATGCCTTCTCTTCATAATCCAGACTGGATAAATGGCAGTCCAGATAGGAACTTGCTGAGCACTGGGACTCACAGCTAATTATTTTACAATTCTGTTTTCTTTCATTTTACAGCTGGGGGAGAGGGCTGCAGTCCTGCAGTCCAATAGCATGAGCCGCCCTTGATGCTTGCCTATATTATAAGTGATCGTTTAATAAAGATGTTTCTTGTTTAAAAAAAGAGAGTGAGGGTGAGGTAATGTTGTATTGTCATGCTCCACTGTGTCAGACCATGGTAATGACTGGAACAACAAACTCATTTGAGTATGCTATCAAAACAAGAGCAAGCTGTGGACTTCTCCTCATATACCATTGACCCAATAGTGTGAGGATGCTACTAAAGTAGTTCATAGACTTCCTTATTGACTTACTGTTGGGGATCTCCAAACTGGATGACAAAGGCATGACTGTAGCATGACAATTCCTTTGTATCTTGAGGGAATTTGGCTTCACTCAGCAGGTTACCTCTGTCGTCTCTCGTTTTGGACATACATGCAAGTTGATGTTCCAGCTTGGTGAGACCACCTCTGACTTGAGGATGGAAACTGTTTCATTGTCAAACTACCACCTTGTTAAGCTAACACTTACTTATAGCGCTTCATTTTCAACTGGTGGAATCTGCATGCTGCAACTGTTTTTTCATTATTTTGCCCTACCTTCCACCAGTTTCTCTTGAAGCCATGAACAGGTAGTCCAGATAATAATGCCATTAGGTCCTCTCTGGATCTGCTTGCCTCATCCAATGCAGACATTATATACCTCATTCCATATTAGCCTTTGTTTGATGCCAAACGGCCTGACCTGAGAAGGATGACTCCAAGACCTGAGCAAAAATGAAGATGTTCTGGCGTACTTATTGCCAGGTTTAGATTTGATGAGTTTTCTGCAGACTACCAGGCAGAGACTTCTTCAGAAAAAAAGTGCAGTCCTCCAGAAAAGAGAGATCCACTACAATGAACTGACTTGCTATGCTTATTCAGATAGCTTACAGTCTGAATTATCTGGCTTGTCTTTCCACTTATAGAATATCATCTTTTGAAGAATATGAGATGGTCACTCACTCTTTTATATTTAAGTTTGCATCAGTAAAAAACACTTTCTTCCTTCATGATTAGTTCAGGGGGCAAATGCATGCTTAGAGAAAGGCTGCCTCGATTATATAACTTGCAAATTATTTGTTCTAGAATGATGGACAAAGACATAAACTAATAGAGGGCAAAGGCCCAAAATTAAGGACAATTTTAAATATTTATGTAATTTATTTAGAAATTTAATAGAACATCAGGCTTTACATCAATGTGCATTTTCTGAATAATAAAAGTATGAAATTCTAATTTCTAGCATCATTAACTGACTTTAATCCTCAGTGATTTACCATAAAATCAAAAGTCTTATGAGGGGACATGGCAACAATATGAGGCAAGTCAGGGAAGGTCTGCAAAATCAGGGATAACTGACAGCTATGTTTTGTCCTAGTGTGAGTTTCTACTTTTGGATGTTCTCGTTTCAGGTATATAGTCTGCCACTTTCAGAATGAACACATTCCCAAGACTGACTCTTGCTTGTCTTAGTGTGCTTTGCCCTATTATTTATCAATCTGTCTCCTCTTTGAGTAAATGTGTCTTTCTGTCTTTACTAAAGTTGGTCTTGGTGACCACCTTTCTTGAAGAAATCTTCTCTTAATTTTAGACCTTCATATTTAATTTCTCCTTTCCAAGCTTCTATTAATTGAAAAGATTGTTGGGGAGATTATGGGTATGGGGTTGTAGTTTGATTCAGTTTCAATAGGAGTAGCAAATTCATGCTCTATGCATTCTCCACTAGTTATGATACAGAATGGCCTTTAATGAATTCATGAATGATCTACTAACAGCAAGGGATCAGCATTAATATTCATTCTTGGATATCTTTGATCTTTCCTTAACATTTTAGATGGAGACCATATAATCCTCTAAGGTTATCTGCAAGCCTACTGTGGTGCTTTGGGTTTTCTACTAGACTGTTCTGACTCTTGTCTTTCTTGATGTACCCAAAAGATGTTGTCTTATGTTAACATCTCATCAAATCAAACTGTCATCTTCAGTATTTTTCAGGAGTTCATTCAGGGTTTTTGCTCTTCTTTTTCTACTGCATCTTCAAAAAATATAGGAAGAACTCATTAATGAGAAAAGTTTTAATTGTCACTGATATACAGATGACACAGATTTACCTCTCCTTCCCTCTAGACAAAATGTCTACAGCACACGTTTTTCAAAAAGGATTTAGAATTCATCCAAAACTGAAAGATCACTAATCGTTAACCCACCAGCATTTATGGGAGTGATAAGGTGAAATTTATGACAAAGTGAAAAATCTTAACGAGGTTTTAGTCAGCAGACTGGTACTGAAAGAACAAGGTGTCATCTGTTACCAAGGTATCATGTTTCCATTTAATGTCATTTACCTGCCTAGAAAATCAGATAAACCATGAAGGTGCCTAAATCACTTTTGAATTCAGATTGCTGGACAAGTTATCCTATTCCTTGGATATCTTTAAGGATAACAGTTTCCCTTAATACTGTTTTGGACAGCTTTGCACTCAATTCGTTTGTCATTAAGATTAAGATCATGGGCAATTTTACAAGCCCATTACAAACAAATATAAATACATCATGATTCATATTTCTATAAACCATTATAATGTCCCCACTTAAGTGTTTATTGCACAAGGGCAATAAACCCAGCTTTCTCAATTGTAATTACTAGCTTCAGGGCCACCTATTTATATACATTAGGAACATAAGGGCCTGGACCCATTTACAGTATAAACATGGTTCAATCACCCTCTCATCAAACAGGCCCATTCACACCATGCAGTTAGGACCACAAACATGTAGTTATTGACCCACTCACCATATGAATGCGAGGTCAGTATCCAACTAAGAATATGTGACCAGTGCCCTATGCACATGTGAACCTTAACCAACTCACAACATGAGAACAGATTTAATGAGGGACTGGCATCAAGCTCTTAAGTCAGGTAACCCAGTCAGTCCATCCATGTGGGACCAGTCATCTGATTACACTACATATCCAGTCACAGTGTGAACACAGGGCCAGTGACCAGATCATACCATAGTATTGCATCCAGTGACCCAGACAAACCATGAAAACAAGGTCAGTGATCCAATTAAGCATGGGCTGTCTGATCCACCCACCCACACACAATGAATTCATGAGTATAAGCTCATCTTGAGCTCACAGTTCATCAGATGAATGAGTCAAGGTGCAGTTGTTTTTTTCCTTAAGTATCTGACAAGACCAAACCTACATGCTCTGAGTCCTCTCTGGTGGGTCCACTCACATCAGACATACATTGTGGTTGGCTCAAACTGCAATGGGGTATTACTAGAGAGACTGCAGGAAGATATAGTAAGCATTAGGGAGAAGCAGCTTTTTTAAAAGAAAGAAAGCAATACCTCTCTAACTGTACTGCAAATAAACAATCACTGGAGCACTGGGTTTAGTAAAAGATCTGTGGTTCACTTCCTGCTATAGTGTCTGCCTGTTCTACAGATGTGGGGGCTTCAACTGCTTAATGTTCATTTCATTGAAGATATTTTGCTACAGAGAGCCAGTGAATACCTGTGAGATGGGGGTTTGTAAAGAGTCATGCAACACACTGGATGTCGTCTTCGGTCTGCATCCAATATATGTGCTTTTAAATGGATCACAGCTTCCAACTGTCCCTAATTATATGGAACATATCTGATTTTGCCTCAATTTTTTCCCATTTTTGTCTTAAATTAGTTAACAATGCCAGTCATTAAGAATTTCATTTTTCACATAACTTTCACCTGTCCAGAATTTTGCAGAATGTCCTTGATTTTGCTTTATATTCTTCCAATGTACCTTGTAAATTTGATGATTTTTCTTGTAAATCATTAAATATGGCAGTCATGATTAATGCCAGACATTAGAGTTTCATGCTTCATATTGTTCAGAAAAATCATGTTGAAGCAAAATATTTATTCCTGATTTGGGGCCTTTGCCCCCCCCCCCCCCTCACACACACACACATTATTTTTGGCTTTGTTTAGAATTCTTGAACAAAGAAGTTAGTAGGCATAATGTATAAGCTGATGCATAACCTGTTTTGTTAGCTTTTAAATAATTAAATTGTCCCAGGGTATTTGTTTGACTTTGTTCCAGATTATTAAGTAATGAAGTTGAAGGATATAAAAGGGGGGTATTTTTTATTTTG